>NC_057800.1:560696643-560785324 GCF_018294505.1 Triticum aestivum | reverse complement strand
AGGTCGAGGGGAGGGCACAGGCAGGGGAGGAATACTAGGCCGATGGTCGCTGGAGTTTCGAGGAAGATCGTCAACACTGACTCGCTGGAGGTAGATGAAGGCGATCTGCCCGTTCTTTGTACATCGGGCGGTGCAGAAAAAATGGACTGACCTATTTGCTTTCAGTCAACTGTTATTTTCATAGAATCCTGTAGTAATTTAGTGTGCATGCATGTTGTAGAGCTATCATATGTCTCCCGTCATTTATTTCTCACCGACCTGCTATCTGCTACCTTTACTCTGTACTAATTGTGCACACACTTCACCCATACTCACACTATTGTTTTTTATGCATGGGTATTTCAGACTCTGACGTAGTGTTGATGAATGCAGAAAAGAAAAGACAGAAGTCGCTCCAGTGTAATTCGAAGATAAGCACTAAGCGTTCCAGCGCTCTAACGGGTGCAGTGTCAGCAGTTGGAGACAGTAAACTTAGCTCCACAGTTGATGATCTCAATTGCCACACACAACCATCCCAGGTGCTTGCTTTAACTTCGCGCTGTCAAATGTGGTTGCATGTTGCATATGGTGTCTAGCTTGTATTGCTTCCAATTTGGTTAAATTGCATCTGCTGACTTTACACATTATACCTTTGATAATGACATGCCTTCCTGTTTTTGATACATACTACATATGTCTATTAACCATGTTCGTACATCAAACTAATGCTCTTTTGTATCCCTCGTCAATCACTTATGATGAGACAGTCACCCGGGTGGGTTTCTGTGAGACGCCATACTCGTTTAAAGAGTGCAGTGTCATCCTCCCCACATGATTCTCAAGAAACAGCAAGGCTAAATGAAGATAGTCAACGTAGCTCTCTAGTTGATCACTGCAATTCCCCCACACCACCATCGCAGGTGCTTGCTCTTACTTGGCAGTGTGATATGTAGTGTTCGTCTTACATGAAAGTAGTGTTCGTCAGTATCATGCATCAATGAGTTCTGAAGAGCAAATTTTATTCCTTTTTCTTGTGGGTTTGACTTGACAAGGCAAAATCAAGAAAGAGGAAGGAAAAGAGTAAGGAAGGCGATGATGGTGGTCCTCTGCAGCAACGTAAACAGAGCATCTGTACCGATTCTCCTTGTACTGATAGTGCATTACAAGGTCCAAGTCTCTGCTCCCCTACTCCACCATCCAAGGTGCTTGCTCTAACTTGGCAGTGTGATATCTGGTTGCATGTTGCATATGGTGTCTAGCTCGTATTGCTCCTAATTAGTGTAAACTGCATCTGCTTAGCTTACACATGATACATGTGAATATGACACGCTTTCCTATTTTTGGTACATACTATATCTTATGATAAGGCACCTTTAAGTCACCACTGTGATATTGGTTGTGCCTTGCATATGATTTCTAGCATGTACTGCTTCTAATTTGTTGAAACGCCATACAGTTTGAACTTGGCAGAGTGATATTGGTTGCATCTTTCATATGGTGTCTAGCTTGCAGTGCTTCTAATTTGTTGAAATGCCTTCTGCTTAGTTACCACATCATAGGTGTGAATATGTCACACCATCCTGTTTTTCATACATATTCCATCCTCACATCATGTGTTTGCCTTTCATCCGAGTAGTGTTCGTCAGTATCATGCATGAATGAGTTCTGAAGAGCGAATTTTATTCCTTTTTCTTATCGGTTTGACTTCACAATGCAAAATCATTACAGCTCAAGGAAATTAGTCTGGCAGTGGATGATGGTGGTCCTTCGGAGCAACTCAAACAGGGGGTCTCTACAGATTCTACTCTGCCATCCTCCCAACAATATTCGCAAGACAACACAAGGCTGGACAGTCAACGTAGCTGTGTAAATGATGAGCACATCTCCCCTACTCCACCATCATAGGTGCTTGCTCTAACTTGAAACTATTATATGTGGTTGCATGTTGCGTATGATGTCTAGCTTGTATTGCTTCTAACTTGTATTGCATCTGCTTAATTTACACATAATGCCTGTGAAGACACGTGTTCCTGTTTCTAGAACATACGTGTACATGATGAGCACATCTCCCCTACTCCACCATCACAGGTGCTTGCTCTTACTTGGAACTGTTATACGTGGTTGCGTTTTTCGTATGATGTCTAGTTTGTATTGCTTCTGATTATGTTGAATTGCATCTGCGTAGCTTACAACTTATACCTACAACGATCACTTACCCATAAGACACATTTAACTTGGGACTGTGATGTAGGTTGCATCTTGCATTGTCTTCTAGCTTGTACTGCTTCTAATTTCTTGAAATGGCACTTACGACGAGACACTTTTTACCTGATAGAGTGATATTGGTTGCATGTTCATATGGTGCCTAGCTTTCATTTCTTCTAATTTTGTTGAAATGCCTTCTGCTTACTGTTTTTTCATACATATTCCATCCTCCTATCGTACGTGTGAATATGAAACGCTGTCTTTTTTTGTATATATTCCATCCTCCTATCCCGCGCTTGCCTTACATCAAAGTAGTGTTCATCTGTATCATGCATCAACCAGTTATGCAGAGCTAATTTTATTCATCTTCTTGTGGTTTTGACTTCATAAGGCAATATCAGAAAATAGGAAGGAAAAGAGTAAGTTAGGGGATGTTGGTGGTCCTCCGCACCGACGCAAATAGAGACTCTCTAGATTTGCCACTGATACTGCTAATGAAGTTGAAGTCCCAAGTCTACATGATGAGTTCATCTCCCGTACTCCACCATCGCAGGTGCTTGCTCTAAGTTGACAGTGTGATAATTGGTTTCATGTTGCATATGTTGTCTAGCCTGTATTTCTTCTATTTTGATTAAATTGCACCTACTGAGTTTATACGGTATACATGTGCATATGACATGGCTTTCTGTGTCTAGAATACACTGCATCTATCTATCATACCATGTTCTTACATCAAAGTACTGCTGTTGTGTATCCCGCATCAGTCACTCATGATTGGATGCTTTTAACATGGCAGTTTGATAGTGGTTGCATCTTGCATTGATTTCTATGTTGTACTGCTTCTAATTTTTCAAGTTGCCACTTATGACAAGACACTTTTAACTTGGCAGAGTAATATTGGTTGCATCTTTCATATGGTGTCTAGCTTGCATTACTTCTATTTTCTTGAAAATCCTTCTTCTTAGTTTGCACATCGTAGCTGTGAATATGTCATGCCGTCCTGTTTTTCTTACATATTCCATCCTCATATGGTTGTCTTACATCAAAGTATTGCTTGTCTGTATCATGCATCAATGAGTTTTGAAGAGTGATTTTATTCTTTTTTGTTGTGGGTACAGCTTGACATGGCAAAGTCAAAAAAGAGCAAGGAAAATAATATAGTAGGGAGTGCTGTTACTTGTCGGGTGAAACGGAAAAGGTTCTGCCGTCGAGATTCTGCTGGTACTTATAGTGCAGTAGAAGGTCCATGTCCACCGGCTAAATCTACAAACACAGTATCACCTGCTCCACCAGCTGCAGCATCCGCTTCAACTGTACCCGCATCTCAACCAGTTACTCGTTCGTTTGCTCTGGAACTGGCCAGTTCCCAAGCTTCCTTCACACCTAACACTACTTCCGAAGCACTGCTGACACAACAGGACTTGGCAAGATCAGATGAACCTCATGAGCATCAACACCAAGATGGTACCTGACCGAGTCAAGTTGCAGTTGCATGCTCCTTTATATGTACTCTCACAGTTTGATGTACACTAACACTTTCCATATTCGTTGTTGAACTAGCACCACGACGCAAGCGGAAACAGACATCAGGGATAATGCTTGACAGATTAACAAAATCTAAAGGAGGAAGAATGGAGATCCATTTTGAGGCAGGTTTAAAAAGGCCACGTGATGCTACAGAGTCAGCCAAGTTAGTATCAGAGGCAGCCGTTGCCGTTAGGTGTCATGCAGGTATCCTCCCAACATGGATCCAGTACAGGAATGAGAAAGACAATACCTAGTTTAACACCTTCCTTGACCATTTATCCGTAAGTAATGTTATTCATCGCAATTAGTAATATTGTCTTGCTCTGTCCCATACTTTCTAGCTTCCTCCTAATAAGACTCGCATTCTTTTTTCAACAGATGAGGTTCAAGTTGGATCCAAAAGATGGTGCAACTAGACAAGCATGCACTCATGTTTTTCTGTCTGCTCTGCGATAGTATCGGTACCACCTTAGAAAATCTCTCTTTGAAGGCAAGGCTAACAATGAAATCGCCCAAACATCTCCAGTGGAATCTATTACAGATGAAGACTGGACATCCCTCATTAAACACTGGTCTGATCCAAAGTATCAGGTAGGCTATATGTATTTGATCAGACCACATATTGAACTTGTATTTATGTATGTGCCTTACAAGTGTATCTTCTTCTAGGCTAACTGCTTGAAGAACAAAACCAACCGTTCTAAAGTGAAATTCCAACAGACCACAGGATCTCGTAGCTATATTACACACTGCGAGGCTCTTGTAAATAGCTGCTACTTCTTTTTTTGTGCCATATTATCGTATCTATATTGACTTATTCCAAATACAGAGGAAATCTCGTGCGGACCAAAAAGAACCTGAACCGAATGCAGTGCAAATCTTCAAGGATTGCCACACCAGCAAGATGAAGGGCATGAGCACACCAATTCAAGCCGCTGTTGTAAGTCCTTACTCCTCCTGCCTTGAAATGATTGGTACTGTGATGTGTTCATTTAACTACTTGGTTTGCAGCCAATGTCAGTTACTCTATTCACTTTTATTCACAGTTGTCTTAACGTATCATTTCACCTTACATGGTTTAAAAGAGATGAAGGATATTCTTTTGGTCTTGATCTGTAATCTAGTTGTTATGTTCACGTGCGCACACAATGGTAAAATAGCATGTTTGTTTTATATCTGTTTTCCCATGATAGGAATGATGTCATACTATGTTCATCCTACTTTAAACCATGTCTCTTTATCCTTAGATGTCAATGAATGTGAGGAAATAGACAATACAGTAGGCATGCTACATGGACATATGTTCCGAAAGTGATTTTATTATGTAGTTGGCACTACAATACATGCTAATGTATTACAGTTGTTCACCAAAATAAGTTATGTATAAACGTTTAACCTACTTTGTTTGTTTTTATCTCATTAGTAACTTATCTGGTACACTAATCTACAAGTTCAATCTTTCAGGAAGCTATGGAACAAATGATTGAACAACCACAACCACCTAAAGGTGACAAGGCTACTACAGGCACAATGTCACCTCTTGCTGCAGTGCATCAGTATCTCTCCACTAACAGTGCAAAAAGCACCTTCCTGCGTAATTCTGGGTTGGTTGTCAAGGTAACCTCGTCCAAATCGCCTACTGAACAAAATCTTCCTGCTAGATAGAGTGATATATCTGTGCTCTAGACACAAGTCCAATCCCTAATGGACGTTGTTTCGGAAACAAGAATAGTGGTTGAGAAATGTCGTCAAGATATGAATGGTTTTGAAACCAGACTATCAGACATTCGCTTTGTTGTTCAAGAGCAATGGCGGAAAAAAGGTGGAGATCGTGCTGCTCTATCAGATTCTACAGCCTCAAACATTAGCACTCAGGTCAAATGATCTGTGCTTCTATACATCTGATGGTGCTTTTATCTGGAAGGACTGTAAACTTTATGCCAACAGGCCTTTTGTTGTATGGTTGGAATTTATTTTGTTGTGATACAACATTTATGATGCTGCCTCAGGCTGCAGTAATTACGGCGCTATTTTTGTATAGTGTAGGTTTATCTTAGTAATGTATTCGGCCGAAACCTTCGTAGGAGCCCAACATGCCAACATTCGTCGGGCCCATTCCAATTGGGCTAAAAATGATTACGGGCCGAAATTGGCATGTAGCCCACTAAAAATATCTGGGCCTAAATCAGCATAAGATTTCATATTTTTCTGGTAGGCCTGTGCCCATAGTGGGCCTTTAACAGGCCTAAAGATAATTTGGGCCCTCAGTAAAAATAGGCTGTTTACAGGTGTAAATATCTCGAGCCCATAAAATACATGGGCCTTTAATAGACCGAAAGTGAGATTGGGCCCTGATTGTGCCAAATAACCCACTGGACTTTAACAGGCCGAAATTCGGACGGGCGGTAAATGCGCCGACCTAATACACGGGCCTTTAACAGGCCGGAACTTTGGTCGGGCTAGATTATCGTCATTTTTATATGGGCCGTTAACGGGCCCGATATGACGTTGGGCCACATATGGCCCATGGTTTACGTTCGGCGTTAACATGCCGAAAATGACAACAGGCCAAAAGTGGCCCAAAGCTATAGTGGGCCTCTAACAGGCCGAATGACAGGCATGGCCGAATATGACCCAAATCCTTCACGGTCGTTTATGGGCCGAAAGTTTTGATGGCCTGTAAATGGGCCCAAATGAAGCCAGGCCTTTAACAGGCCGAAAATACACCGGGCCGTAATTCGGCCCAATTACTTAGCGGAGTGTTAACGGGCCAGAAGTGACCATGGGCCACGTTGATGACAAGTTTAGGACAGGCCGTTGACAGGCCGATTTGACAGAGAATGTTGGACCTTTAGCTGGGCCGACCCATTATGGTCGGCAGAATCTAGTGGGCCTTTAGCTGGGCCGGCCCATTGTGGTCCGCAAAATCTTGTGGGCCTTTAGCTGGGCCGGCCCATTATGGTCGGCAAAATCATGTGGGCCTTTAGCTGGGTTGGCCCATTATGGTCCGTTAAATTTTGTGGGCCTTTAGTTGGGCGGCCCATTATGGTCCGCTAAATCTTATGGGCCTTCGGTTGGGTCAGCCCATTTAATCTTTGTGGGCCATTTTTGGGCCGGTCCACGTATCAACATATCATAGGCCCATCTCGACCGTTGGATGAGTGACACCTGTGCCAACGCGGAGCTGACGCGTGGATCCGTCAGCCAATGAGAATTTTACACGTGGAAAATCGGCATTGCTCGTGGCTGTTAATGGGTTATCGGATCCAAAATCCAACCCGATAGCTTAAGGCGTTCCATTACGGTTGATGCCACGTGTCGGTCACCCTTGACAAAAGCACTTTTGTGACGCGCGATTTATCGTCATGGAAGTGGACACTTCCGTGATGATAATTTTGGCAATGTCATGAACACTTCTACAACAGCACAAGTATGACTATCTTGATTCTGTCATAAATTTGTCATGGATGTACATGCATGACAGAAAACGCGACCTACTATGACAAACATGTATCATCATGGAAGTGTATTTTTTTTGTAGTGTAGGGTAGAAGCACTTGCTGGAACTTTGGGTTATGATAATAGTTTCGCTATAGATAGCCAAGGGAGGAGTGGAGGTATTGGTATTTTCTGGAACAATCCAATAAAAGTGGAGATTTTGGGTTACTCTGTTTACCATATTGATTGCTCGATCCAAGACCCTGGAAAAGATCCGTGGCGTCTGACTTGTGTGTACGGGGAAGCGCAAACTCATATGAGACACCAAATGTGGACAATGCTAAAAAATATTAGTAGCCTAAGTGCCTGCCATGGCTTTGCATCAGTGATTTTAATGAAGTCCTACATCCAGATGAACACAAAGGAGTGGGTCAACGTAGCAATGCCAGATTCGGGTTTTCGAGACACCATCGACATGTGCATGTTGATGGATTTGGGGTATAGAGGTCGCTTCTGGACTTCCAAGAAGAAGGTGGCTGGCGACACTTTTACTCGTGTCAGATTGGATAGGGCCCTTGGGTCAGCGGAGTGGAGTGCTCAGTTTCCACTAGTAAAGCTTGTCCCATCTAACAGCTGCAACATCGGACCATTGCCCTATTGTCTTGGAGATAAACGAGAGTAATACGCCTCCGGGACAGAAAGATTTTCGGTATGAGACCATGTGGGAAACTCATGAGCATTGGCAGGAAATCATCATGGAGAAGTGGAGCTCCAAACATCCGGGACACACTGTCACGGAGATTAGGCGCAAACTAGCTGAACTAGCTATAGATCTGTCAAGATGGAACAAGGATACTTTTGGCAGCGTGCGGAAGGAAATATGAGCGCTAAAGCTAGAGTTGGACCGCTTGCGAGCGACCCAGCGAGGACTGGACCTTCACACGTGGAAACAAAAATTAATGACAAACTGGTGGAGTTGTACCATCAGGAGGAGTTGATGTGGAGACAAAGGTCCCGGATCGGGTGGCTTGCTGCGGGAGGTAAGAACACACATTTTTTTCATCTTAGAGCCAGCATCCGACGCAAAAAGAATATGGTCAAGGCTTTGGCAGATTCATTGGGAGTGCTCATCAATTATCCAGGAGAGCTAAGAGAGATGGTTAAGGACTTTTACCAAATGTTGTACACATCAGGAGTCGCTGGGCTAGAGGAGGTTATGGTGCATGTCCCTGTTAAGGTGACGACATGCATGAATGAGACTTTGTGTGCTCCGTACACGAATGAAGAGGTAAAGGTGGCTCTTTTCCAAATGTTTCCAACGAAGGCACCAGGCCCGGATGGGTTCCTAGCTCATTTTTATCAGAGACACTGGCCTATATGCGGAGAGGAGATCATGAGAGCGGTCCTTAGAATTGTCAGAGGGGAGGAAAGTGCGGAGAGTATTAATGGTACTGTTTTGGTGTTAATACCAAAGGTAATGAACCCAACTCTGCTATCTCAGTTTCGTCCAATAAGCTTGTGTAATGTCCTATACAAGATTGCTTCAAAGGTGGTGGCGAATAGACTAAAGCAAATACTCCCTGACATCATCTCTGAGGAACAGACAACTTTCGTCCCGGGCAGGCTAATTACGGACAATATCATATGTGCATATGAGTGTCTACATTTTATGAAAGATCTAGAGCAAAGACTAATAGCACATGTGCTCTCAAGCTGGATATGATGAAAGCATATGATCGTTTGGAATGGCAATATCTGAGGGCTATTATGGCCAAGCTGGGATTTGCACAGCCATGGATTGACACAATGATGAATATGGTATCTTTTGTTTCTTTCTCAGTTCTTTTCAATGGAGAGAAATTAGAATAGTTCAAGCCTACGAGAGGCATTCGACAGGGAGACCCTATCTCCCCTTACTTGTTTTTATTGCAGCGGAGGGCCTTTCATGCCTTTTAAAATCCAGTTCTCAGTCATCAGTGCTTGGAGGAATCAAGGTGGCGCCAACAGCCCCGATCGTAAACCACCTCTTATTTGCAGATGACAGCCTACTGTTTTTTAAAGCAAGTGTTGAGGGTGCGGATTTGGTGTCAAACCTGTTGAATGCTTATTGTGGAGCCTCGGGTCAACGAGTAAACATTGATAAGTCCACTATCTTCTTTAGTAGAGGATGTCCGCAGGATACTCGTGATAGTGTGGAACTTGTTGTCCAAGTCCACAAAGAATTGTTAAGTGACAAATATTTGGGTATGCCAATAGATGTGGGTCACTCAAAAAATGGCACATTCAAATATCTCCGAGGACGTGTGTGGGAGAAGGTCAAGGGTTGGATGGAGAAAATCCTTTCTGCAGTTGGGAAGGAAGTCTTAATCAAATTTGTTGCTCAGGCAATCCCGGTTTACTCTATGGCCTGCTTCAGGCTACCTAGGGGGCTTTGTGAGAACATTACATCCACCATAAGGCAGTTCTGGTGGGGCAGTAAGCAAGGCAAACGGAAACCAGCTTGGGTATCATGGGAGATCATGACAAGACCTAAATACATGGGAGGCCTCGGATTCCACAATCTCGATATCTTTAATCTTGCTTTACTAGCGAGGCAATGATAACCCACAAGTATATGGGATCGCAACAGTTTTCGAGGGTAGATTATTCAACCCAAATTTATTGATTCAACACAAGGGGAGCCAAAGAATATTCTCAAGTATTAACAGTTGAGTTGTCAATTCAACCACACCTGAAAGACTTAATATTTGTAGCAAAGTATTTAGTAGCAAAGTAATATGGAAGTAACAGTAGCAGTGGAAAAAGTAATAGTATTGGTTTTGTAGTGATTGTAACAGTGGCAACGGTAAAGTAACTAATCAAAGATCAATATGTGAAAAGCTCGTAGGCAATGGATCAGTGATGGATAATTATGCCGGATGCGATTCCTCACGTAACGATTATAACATAGGATGATACAAAACTAGCTCCAGTTCATCAATGTAATGTAGACATGTATTCCGAATATAGTCATATGTGCTTATGGAAAAGAACTTGCATGACATCTTTTGTCCTACCCTCCCGTGGCAGCGGGGTCCTATTGGAAACTAAGGGATATTAAGGCCTCCTTTTAATAGAGTACCGGAACAAAGCATTAACACTCAGTGAATACATGAACTCCTCAAACTATAGTCATCACCGGGAGTGGTCCCGATTATTGTCACTTCGGGGTTACCGGATCATAACACATAACAGGTGACTATTTAGTTGCAGAATAGGATCAAGAACTCACATATATTCATGGAAACATAATAGGTTCAGACCTGAAATCATGGCACTCGGGCCCTAGTGACAAGCATTAAGCATAGCAAAGTCATAGCAACATCAATCTCAGAACATAATGGATACTAGGGATCAAAACCTAACAAAACTAACTCGATTACATGATAAATCTCATCCAACCCATCACCATCCAGAAAGCCTACGATGGAATTACTCACGCATGACGGTGAGCATCGTGAAATTGGTGATGGAGGAAGGTTAATGATGACGATGGCGACGGACTCCCCTCTCCGGAGCCCCGAACGGACTCCAGATCAGCCCTCCCGAGAGAGGTTAGGGCTTGGCGGCGGCTTCGTATTGTAAAACGCGATGAATCCTTCTCTTTGTGTTTTTTTCTCCATGAATGTGAATATATAGAGTTGGAGTTGAGGTCAGTGGAGCATCAGGGGGTGAAAGAACAAGTGCTCCCTGGGTGATTTTGATAATTAATGACAACATATCTCTTGTTGGACTAATACTTTTACCTAGTATGTTTCAGACAAGTTCAACAAAATTAAGTGGAATGGACTAAAGGATGTGGAACCCCTTCAAGATGCTAAGGACAAAGGATTAGCTCAAGCTTCAAGATCAAGACTCTACATTTTCTATTTTAGTGATCCAAGATCACATTGAGTCTTAAGGAAAAGCCAATACTATCAAGAGGGGATGAGGTGTTGCGTAATGGCTTGCTTGCTCAAAGTGCTTAGTGATATGCCCCAAAACCCTCAACCACCTTCCCACATTCACATATGACCTAAACCAAAAGTCAAACTCGGCCCCACTGATTCTTTCTATCTGGAGCCACCGAGTTCAGTTGACATAGCCACTGCCAGAAACCCTAATCAGTTCGGTCTCACCGATGGGATCTCGGTTTCACCAAGATGGGCTTGCAAACTCTCTGTTACCTATTGCAATATTTTCGGTCCCACCGAGATATGCAATCGGCCCCACCAAGTTTGCTTGGCCAACTCTCTGTTTCACTTATTACCCAAATCGGTCCCACCGAGTTTGAGTAATCGGTCAAACCGAGTTTTGGTTTACCCTAACCCTAGCACACCGGTCCCACCGAGTTGATCCAGTCGGTCCCACCGAAAACCCTAACGGTCACTAGGTTTGCTATATCGGTCCGACCGAGTTTCTCAATTCGGTCTCACCGAGATTGGTAAATTGTGTGTAACGGTTAGTTTTTGTGTGGAGGCTATATATACCCCTCCACCCACTCTTCATTCATGGAGAGAGCCATCAGAACATACCTACACTTCCAATACACATTTTCTGAGAGAGAACCACCTACTCATGTGTTAAGGCCAAGATATTCCATTCCCACCATATGAATCTTGATCTCTAGCCTTCCCAAGTTGCTTTCCACTCAAATCTTCTTTCCACCAAATCCAAATCCTGTGTGACAGAGTTGAGTGTTGGGGAGACTATCATTTGAAGCACAAGAGCAAGGAGTTCATCATCAACACACCATTTGTTACTTCTTGGAGAGTGGTGTCTCCTAGATTGGCTAGGTGTCACTTGGGAGCCTCCGACAACATTGTGGAGTTGAACTAAGGAGTTTGTAAGGGCAAGGAGATCGCCTACTTTGTGAAGATCTACCGCTAGTGAGGCAAGTCCTTCGTGGGCGATGGCCATGATGGGATAGACAAGGTTGCTTCTTCGTGGACCCTTCGTGGGTGGAGCCCTCCGTGGACTCGTGCAACCGTTACCCTTCGCGGGTTGAAGTCTCCATCAACGTGGATGTACGATAGCACCACCTCTCAGAACCACGACAAAAACATCCGTGTCTCCAATTGCGTTTGAATTCTCCAAACCCTTCCCTTTACATTCTTGCAAGTTGCATGCTTTACTTTCCGATGCTCATAGACTCTTTGCATGCTTGCTTGATATGTATTGTGTTTGTTAAACTTGTGCCTAAACTCCACTTCAACTTAAAGAAATTAAAAACTGCAACTTTTGGTACTTAGTGTCTAATCACCCCCCCTCTAGACACCTCTTCTCGATCCTTTCAATTGGTATCAGAGCATTGGTCTCCATTACCTTGGTTTAATCACCTTTGGAGGAAGATGGATGTCTCTACTTTGGGGAGTCTTAGACATAGAGTGCCTATTCTTGATGGAGAATATTTTCATGAGTGAAAAAATGAAATGCTTGAGATTTTCAACGAATATCACTTGAACAAGTATATTGCTAGCCCTTGTGCACCTCATGTTGATCCCATGCATCCTACCCTTGATGAGTCAATTGGCATGATTTGCAATCTTAGAACTGTTAATCTTATCACTAGAGGCTTGCCTAGAAACTTGATTGGATGTTTGCCTACTCTTAAGTGTGACTACACCATATGGAAATTTCTTGAGGAACTCTTTCCAAATTATTCCTTGAAAGATCTAGATGAAATCCTCCATAAGTCTATTGCCTTGATTAAGATGAGTTCCAATGATCCCAAATTTGGTGACTGCTTATTTGAGCTTACTAATCTTAGGAGTGCCAAAGGAGATGTTGGAATCATTAGCAATATCATTTCTAGAGCTATTAGAATTCATAAAGATAACTATAGAAATGATCATTTGTCTAATGAATTACCCTCTCTAGGAATTGATCAATCACAAAATGTGAACATGAATACTATGATGAGGATGATGATAGTGACTATGATCTCGATGATGCGATGAGACACTTTGGTCTTATGGCAAATCTTCGCGGCTACATGGCTGGAGGAAGGGAATGGGTCCTTTATAGTGGATGTACTGATTATATGACCGGACATAAAGACATGTTCCGTGAGCTTGCTGAAAACGACGGCCCTCGAAAGTATGTCACTTTTGGCGATAATTCAAAGGGTAAGGTGGTTGGCCTTGGTAAGGTGGCCATCTCACATGATAGCTCCATACAAAATGTCATGCTCGTTGAATCTCTTGGCTACAACTTACTTTCAGTATCTAGACTTGCTGATTTCGGTTTCAATGTCCTATTTACTGAAGTAGACTGCCAAGTGTTTCGTAGACATAAACATAAAATGGTCTTTACCGGTATACGTAGAGGAGATCTTTACATTGTTGATTTCACTAAAAAGGCTCAACCTAAAACTTGCTTAATTGCTAAATCTTCTAAAGGCTGGTTGTGGCATAGAAGGCTAGGCCATGTGGGCATGCGAAACCTTGACAAACTCATTAAAGGAAATCATATCCTTGGCGTTAACGATGTCATATTTGACAAGGATAGACTTTGTAGTGCTTGTCAAGCAGGGAAACAAGTTGGAGGAAGTCATCGCGTTAAGAACATAATGACCACAAGAAGACCACTCGAGCTACTTCACTGGATCTCTTTGGTCCAAATGCCTACAAGAGTCTCAGTGGTAACTCATTTGGTCTAGTCATAGTTGATGATTTTTCAAGATTTACGTGGGTGTTCTTTGTTGATGACAAATCGCAGGTCCAAAAGATCTTCAAAAACTTTGCTAGGAAGGCCCAAAATCAATTTGACGTGAAGATCAAGAAGGTTCAGAGCGACAACGGAATGGAGTTCAAGAACGCAAGTGTAGACACCTTTCTTGACGAAGAAGGGATCGCACATGAGTTCTCGGCTACGTACACACCTCAACAAAATGGAGTTGTTGAGAGGAAGAACCGGACTCTTATCGAGATGGCAAGAATGATGCTTGATGAGTACAAGACGCCAAAACACTTTTGGGCAGAAGCGGTTGAGACAGCTTGTCATGCAACAAATCGTTTGTATCTTCACAAGCTACTCGGCAAGACGGCATACGAGCTCCTCACCGGTAACAAACCCCAAGTTGGATACTTTCGAGTATTCGGCTCAAAGTGCTACATTCTTGATAAGCATCGTCGTTCTAAATTTGCTCCTAAGTCTCATGAAGGTTTCCTAATTGGTTATGGCTCAAACTCTCACACATACCGTGTCTACAACAATTTCACCCGAAAGGTTGAAGAAACGGTAGATGTGAAGTTTGATTAATCTAACAGCTCGCAAGTAGAGCAATTGCTAATTGATGTAGGAGACAAAGATCCCTCGGAAGCCATCCAAGACTTGTCTATTGGCAAGATTCGTCCAATGGAGATAAAGGAGAGTACCTCGTCCGTCCAAGTGGAAGCTTCTACCTCATGACAAGGTGAACGAAGAGTTGATATGGAAGCATCCACAAGTGGGACACACCAAGATGAAGATAACGAGGAAGTGCACCAAGACGAATGTCAACAACCTACTTCTCCACCACGACAAGAGAACGACAACGCTAACAATGAAGAAGGCCAGGAAGAAGAACAAGATGAAGAAGATGTTCAACCAAGACCCAAGCAAAAGCTTTCACGAGTTCGAGCAAGAATTGCTAAAGATCATCCAATGGAGCAAATCTACAATGATATCCAAACCGGGAGAATCACTCGCTCTAAAACTCATTTGGCTAACTTTTGTGAACATTACTCATTCATCTCTCGCATTGAAGCTATGAAGGTTGAAGAAGCATTGGAAGATCCAGATTGGATAAACGCTATGCATGAGAGCTACACAACTTTGAGAGAAATCAAGTGTGGACATTGGTTGAAAAGCCCGACAACAACCACAACATCTTTGGTACCAAATGGGTGTTTCGCAACAAGCAAGATGAAGATGGACAAGTGGTTCGCAACAAAGCACATCTCGTCACCCAAGGCTACATACAAGTCGAAGGTATGGGCTATGGTGAGACATATGCTCCCGTTGCTAGACTTGAGTCCATTCACATCTTACTTGCTTATGCTAATCACCATGATACCACCTTGTACCAAATGGATATTAAAAGTGCTTTTCTAAATGGTGAAATTGAGGAGGAAGTTTATGTTAAGCAACCTCCCAGCTTTGTCAATTCTAAGAAACCTAATCATGTCTACAAACTTCACAAAGCCCTTTATGGTCTTAAACAAGCTCCTAGAGCATGGTATAAATGCTTGACCAAGTTCCTTATTGAAAAAGGCCTTGAAATTGGAAAAATAGATTCTACTCTTTTTACTAAAAGGGTTAATGGAGAACTATTTGTATGCCAAATTTATGTCGATGATATTATATTTGGATCAACTAACCCTCATTTTAGTGAAAAGTTTGGGAAGCTAATGTCGGAGAAGTTTGAGATGTCTATGATGAGTGAACTCAAATTCTTTCTTGGTTTGCAATTGATGTCAAAGGGGGAGAGAGAGATCACATCAAAGCTTAATCATATCTCTAGGGGGAGAGATCTCTAGGGGGAGGGAATACTCCAGGAAAGAGTAATCTTCAAGGATCCCAGATGCTTGATGTTCAAGAGGAGAGATGCCACATGTCTTCTTGGGGGAAAGACATGTTCATATGTGCTTATTTGCATTAGCTCTGTTCATTTGTTTCCTTGAGCTCTGTTTTTCTGTTCCCTATCTTCTCCCAGTATCCCATGCTAGATTTAGGGGGAGCAAGACATCCAAGGGAAATAAAATTCTTAAATTCATTGCATATCTTTCTCTTTGGGGACATGTCAATATCTATCGTGGTACTCTATACTCACTCTACATGTCATCCCAGTCTTGGTACTTGTCGGTGTCAAAACCGGCGGATCTCGGGTAGGGGGTCCTGAACTGTGCGTCTAGGCCGGATGGTAACAGGAGCCAAGGGACACGAAGTTTTACCCAGGTTTGGGCCCTCTCGATGGAGGTAAAACCCTACGTCCTGCTTGATTAATATTGATGATATGGGTAGTACAAGAGTAGATCTACCACGAGATCGGAGAGGCTAAACCCTAGAAGCTAGCCTATGGTATGATTGTTGTTGTGTATGTTGTCCTACGGACAAAAACCCTCCGGTTTATATAGACACCGAAGAGGGTTAGGGTTACACAAAGTCGGTTACAATGGTAGGAGATCTGCATATCCGTATCGCCAAGCTTGCCTTCCACGCCAAGGAAAGTCCCTTCCGGACACGGGACGGAGTCTTTAATCTTGTATCTTCATAGTCCAGGAGTCCGGCAGAAGGCATAGTCCGGCTATCCGAACACCCCCTAATCCAGGACTCCCTCAGTAGCCCCTGAACCAGGCTTCAATGATGACGAGTCCGGCGCGAAGATTGTCTTCGGCATTGCAAGGCGGGTTCCTCCTCCAAGTACTTCATAGAAGATTTTGAACACAAAGATAGTGTCCGGCTCTGCAAAATATGTTTCCACATATTTCCATAGAGAGAATAATATTTATACCAATCTAATCTGCTGACATATTCCGTAGCGTGACACACCACGGCCAAGCCTTTATCCGAGTCGTTTCATTATCCCACCTCAGCGCGTCATGTGAGGCGGTTTCCTTGGCACGTCTTGTTAAAGCAGAGATCGTGTCCCCTTATCCCGGGATTCTCATCAATACGAGCGTGGGTAACCCAACCGCGCCATTGATTACGGCGCTTGGAGACAAGCGAGTTTTACCAGGCTGGTGGGGACATGTAGTTGCGTCCACCCATATAAGGGGATAAGGATCCACCTTTTCACCTATGCCTTCTTCCTGCTTCGCCTATCCATTCTTGCGCACTCGAGCTCCAGCGCCCAAGTCCGCACTCCCCACCTCAACCTTCTCTAGCCATGTCCGGAGCGGGAGGCAAGTGGATGGTCTCCTCCGTCACGGAGGGGCACGTCAAAAAGCTGAGGAAGGCCGGATACCTGTCTAACGACATCGCGTACCGGCTTCCCGAAAAGGGGCAGCTCATCCCCACCCCTAGGCCCCATGAGAGGGTGGTGTTCCTCCCCCATTTCCTCCGCGGACTGGGCTTCCCTCTCCACCCATTTTTCCGGGGGCTCATGTTCTACTACGGCCTGGATTTCCACGATCTGGCCCCGAACTTTGTCCTCAACATCTCGGTGTTTATCTTTGTGTGCGAGGCTTTCCTCCTCATCCGCCCCATTTCGGCCTATGGCTCAAGACTTTCAATGTCAAGCCGAAGGTGGTGCGCGGCAACCAGGTGGAGTGCGGAGGCGCCATGGTGGGCAAGATGGCCAACGTCCTATGGCTCGAGGGCTCCTTTGTGGAGACCCTGAAGGGGTGGCAATCGGGGTGGTTTTACATCACTGAGCCGCGTGATGCCGAATGGGTCGCACCCCCCGAGTTTTGATCCGGACCCCCTACGCGGCTCACCTCCTGGAAGGAGATGGGCCTGTCGTGGGGTAAGAAAGGAGAGCTGACCGGACTCTAAACATGCATCCAAACCCTGGTGGACAAGAAGCTCAAACTTGTCAACGTAGTCCAGGTTATGCTCATCCGCCTGATCCTCCCGTGTCAACAACGGGCTTTCAACCTGTGGGAGTTCGAATCGGCGCGGCACCAAACTCTGAGCAGGCTCCTCGACACGACATACGAAGATGCCTGGAAGGTGTTTTTCAAGGGCGCCGAGGCCCCCACATCCGCTACCGAGGATCGCGGATTCAGTATGCAGCGTCACGCTCATGCGGTAAGCAATTTTTTTCCTTTTACAGGGTATCAGTTTTTCATAGTTTGACTCCATGCGGGATCTAAGCTCCCTTACCCTTGACAGGATTGGCAGGTGACATCCGGACAGATCAACTGTCCGGCTCCTTTGCCCGAAGGCCCAGCAGACACTCGCTTGGCGAAGCTACTGGTTCCGGCACCCTATGTGGTGCCGGAGAAGAAGGCCGCAAAAAAGGCCACGGGGACTCGAAAGAGTGCCCGGCGCCAGGAGGTGTCGGATCCATCATTCGACGGTTCCGAGGCGCATTCCTCCCGTGAAGACGAGGAGGAAGAAGAAGAGGCCTCTCCCCCTCCAGCGGGAGGACAGAAGAAAAGGAAGGCCGCCCTCTCTGGGGAGGCCGGAGGGTCCAAGAAGGGGAAAACCCTTCCTCCACACTACTCCACCGATGCCGACGACGACGGAGAGGAGTGGCAGCCCAGGGCCAAGCCCCTGGCAAAATCGTAAGTATCCGGATACCAGAGTAATTCATAGTATTCGTTTATTGCACAGCTTTCCCTTACGTCGAATATGTTTATGCAGCCCACCCAAAGACCGGCTCGACGCGTCGTCGAGCGGCTCACTGGACTCGTCGGATGTGAACTCGCTTCCGACGGCTTCCTCCCCCCGCCCTACGGACGACACCGAAGTGTTGTCCCAACAGGTTCCAATCCGGGAGGAGGTGGTCCTGGAGGCACCGCAAGGCGACCTCCCAGACTCCAGGAGTAAAGGGGATGAAACCCCCCAGGGCTCCAAGTCCGGCTCTAGGCCGGACACCGCTCCGGAACCTTCAAAGGTTCCAGAGTCCGGCGGGGGACCTCCTTCCAAGAGGATCAAGCCCTCCGTGCCGGTGGCCCCCGTCCAACCGGAGGCGCCGGACAATATGTTGGAGGCACTCCAAGGCGCCTCCATTGACGAGGAGCACCGCACTATTATGAGTGCGGTGGTCCAGAAGGTTCAGTCCACCAAGAGCGGACTGACTGAAGCTTGTACTAGCCTTTTAACAGGCTTTGAGGTAAGTAAAGAATGTGTAAATAATATTACCGCATAGACAGTAGCCCCTGATGCTCTGTTTGGCGTTCGGAAAGAAAAGCCAAATAGAGGATCAAATAAAATTCGCAGGAGTCTAACAAAAATGAGTCAATATGCGTATGCGGGCTTCTCTGCTTGCATCCGCCGCACTGACTGCGGAAGTGGACACGCTAAAGCAGAACCTCGAGCGGTCCGAGCAAGAGCTCGGGCGTGCCAAGAAGCAGCTCGAGGACAATGAAGGTAAGAAATACCTTGTTTTTAAATATATATAAAAAGGTGCAATTGCAAAGAATGACAGGATTATCATGGCTATTGTAGGGGCCACGTCTGAGGTGGCGACCCTTAAGCAAGCGCTGGTCGAGGCCAAGAAGAGGGCGGCCTCGGAGTGCACCGAGCGGGAGAAGTATGAGGCCGAGGTTGGCAAGGTACGGCAAGAGCTCCAGGCTCTCATGGAAAAACATGAGAGTTTGGAGCCTGACTCAAAGACGTGAGCATCCGAGCTTGCAGTGGCTATTGAAAATGCCAAGTCTGCCAAGGCTGAATCCCAGAAGACCCTCCAGGAGTTGGATGAGGTGAAGAAGATAGCGGCGGGTAAGGCATTCTTTATGCAAAGCAAACACATAAACATGAGTTACTTGTTACTTACCCGAATCCGGAGCTCTCCAGGAGCGTTCGCAGATCTTCCCCGGAGTGTGTCCGATGCCGCCTCATTCTATCAAGCCGAGGAGGGCAGCTCGACAGAGAAGGTGTTCTGGTCTCAGTATGCTGAGGCCGGACACCCCGTGCCCCTGAGTGACCAGCTGAAGCAACTGGTCGAGCTCCACAAGGCGGCCGAACAGGCCATGAAGGGCCTCATTGTTCGGCTGTGGCCTGGAGGGGCTCTTCCTGGGAGCTATTTCGGGCTGGTGCGGCGGCTGGTGGAGGCCTATCCAAGGCTCGAAGTCATCAAGCGCTCCGTCTGCATTGAAGGTGCCCGTAGGGCCCTTGCCCGTGCCAAGGTGCACTGGGGCAAGCTGGATGCTGAGAAGCTTGTGAAGGACGGGCCACCGCCGGGGAAAGAGCATCGCAAGCCCGAGAATTACTATAAGGATGTTCTGAAGGGTGCCTGCCTTGTGGCGGATGAATGTTCTAGGGATGTAATTTTTGAGTGAAACTTGCTCGTCTTGTCCTGTGCGCTGAAAACTTGTTCATATGCGCTAAGCAATGCTGTTGGAATTTAAAATATTACCTTCTGTGCGGCTGTTTATCAATTCTGAGAGATGGCGAGTCGTCGGCTTCTACCCCCGTGCCGCTAGTGCTGGGGTGTTCGGGGATAAACCTGAGCGCTCTTTTTCCCATGTTTGGGTCCTTCGAGGGAGGCGCTCAGTCCAACGAAAAAGGCAATCGGACTATAATGCGTGAACACTCTCACTTAGCCATTGAATTCTATAATTTTAAATTTTGGCGAAGCCCCTAGTATTCGGAAGACCGAGTTCGGGGCGCTATCCACGCCTTGGCCGGACAGAGCCGGCTCCTCGCCCTAAGCGGCATAAGTCTTTAGGGACTCGAAAAACCTCTCGAACAGCGACCAGCTCTTGCTTCATCATGACAGTCAGTTTTAGCTTTCTCCACTGAGGTGCTCGACCTAGCTCAACTGGGGCACAATCGCAGTGGTTCTCCTAGTGCTACCTTAGCTGATATAGCGGAATGTAAGGCACCAAAACATAGGAGCCGGGCAAACCCAACTATTGACCCAAGACATGATTCGGAGCCGATGCATATAATGCTATAAGTTTGGGGTGCCGCACTTGTTAAAGTGTTCGGACTTCTCACACCATATTGAGGGGTACTAAAGCCCCTGGCGTATTTTGGTCGTACCAACGTGTACGAGTGCAACATGTCGTTAAGGAACATATATAAATAAAAAAAGGTAATGCAAAAATAGATGAAAGCTATGCATTGTTTATTAAAAAGGGCTGCGATCAAAGTAGACTGATACAAATAATGCGATAAGTGAAAGGTTGGACTAGTTAACATGTCCGTTCCAGGGGCAAGCTGCGGAATAGTATGCGGAATAGGTATACTGCTCGTGATAGAGACCACCTGGGAGTTCCGTAATGCGGCGCGGCTTGTCTGCTTCCCTGGTTCTTGCATCGTTGGTGCGGCAATTGAACTGCCGAATAGGCCTTCCGAAGGATGGAGTCCTGAAAGTAAGAGAAAATTTAAAAAATTGGCAGCCCCTAGTATGGTTTAAGCCGTGTTTCGGGCGTGCCGTGATGGTGCCCCTCCCCCTGTACCCATGGTATCTCTAGAGCGTAGTTATGTACGCGAAGTACTGGCGTCGCCTTTTTGCGAGGGTTGGGGTTGGGGCCGCATTACTACGCCTGCTCGGATCATGCCAGGCGGTCTTGTTGTAGGTTACTCCAAGCACGCTTGACGGTGTCCGGTCGTTTAGTGGCCGGACTGGAGAACTGCCTGGAGAGGCTGCTTTGTACTTCCGCTGCAAGGGCCGCCGTGTGCTCCTCCGTTCGGAGGGAGCGTTCGGTGTTTCCATTGACCGTAATTACTCCTCGAGGGCTTGGCATCTTGAGCTTAAGGTATGCGTAGTGTGGTACCGCATTGAACTTGGCGAATGCGGTTCGCCTGAGCAGTGCGTGATAACCACTGCGGAACGGGACTATGTCAAAGATTAACTCCTCGCTTCGGAAATTATCCGGAGATCCGAAGACCACTTCAAGTGTGACTGAGCCTGTACTGTTGGCCTATACACCTGGTATTACGCCTTTAAAGGTCGTTTTGGTGGGCTTAATCCTTGAGGGATCTATGCCCATTTTCCGCACTGTATCCTGGTAAAGCAGGTTCAGGTTGCTGCCGCCATCCAGAAGGACTCTAGTGAGATGAAATCCGTCAATAATTGGGTCTAGAACCAATGCGGCGAATCCGCCATGACGGATGCTAGTGGGATGGTCCCTTCAATCAAAGGTGATCGGGCAGGAGGACCATGGGTTGAACTTTGGGCCGACTAGCTCTACCGCATATACGTCCCTTAACGCGCGCTTCTGCTCCCTTTTGGGGACGTGGGTTGCGTATATCATGTTCACCGCCCGCACTTGTGAGGGAACACCCTTCTGTCCACTGTTGTTCGGCGGTCAGGGCTCCTCGTCGTCATCAATATGCAGCCCCTTGTCTTCATTTTCGGTGTTTAACTTGCCTGCCTGCTTGAATACCCAACAATCCCTGTTGGTGTGATTGGCCGGCTTTTCGGGGATGCCATGTATCTGGCACAAGAGGTCGAGTATTCGGTCCAAACTGGACGGTCCCCTAGGATTCCTTTTGAATGGCTTTTTCCGCTGACCAGATTTAGAGCCTCTGAATCCGGCATTAACTGCCGTATCCTCAGCATTGTCGCCGTTAATGCGGCGCTTCTGCTTGTCGCGATGCGACCTGCCACTACTGTCCCTGGTGTCCGAATTACCAGGGTTCTTGGTCATATTGTTGCTACGAGCAAGCCAGCTATCTTCCCCCACACAAAAGCGGGTCATGAGTGTCGTGAGTCCTGCCATAGATTTCGGCTTTTCCTGTCCAAGGTGCCGGGCAAGCCACTCATCACGGATGTTGTGCTTGAAGGCTGCTAGGGCCTCAGCGTCTGGACAATCGACTATTTGATTTTTCTTTGTTAGGAACCGTGTCCAGAATTGCCTGGCCGATTCCTCTGGCTGCTGAATTACGTGACTTAGGTCATCGGCGTCTGGGGGTCGCACATAAGTGCCCTGGAAATTGTCGAGGAATGCGGCTTCTAGGTCCTCCCAACAACTGATTGATCCTGTTGGCAAGCTGTTAAGCAAATACCGAGCTGGTCCTTTAAGCTTGAGTGGGAGGTATTTGATGGCGTGGAAATCATCGCTGCGGGCCATGTGGATATGAAGGAGATAATCCTCAATCCATACAGCGGGATATGTTGTGCCATCATATGATTCGATATTTACGGGTTTGAAACCCTCGGGGATTTGATGATCCATTATTTCGTCAATGAAGCATAGTGGGTGTGCGGCGCCTCTGTACTGGGCTATATCACGACGTAGCTCCAATGAGCTTTGTCTACTGTGTTCGGCCCTGCCGAATTTGTGGCTGGCGTGACGGTTACCGTCTCGAGCTGTGGGGCGCCCATGTGATCCGTAGATTGATCTTGTCTGCCTTGCCTTGTCCTCCAACATATCTCGTAAGTCTGGCGCATATTCCCGTGCCTTGGTATGGGGTGCGGCTTGAGTGGAGGGCCGAGAGGCCTCTCTATCGTGGCCACGAGGTGGCCGGTCAGCCGCATCAGGTGCTTCCTCCTCTAATCGGGGTAGCAACTTGCGCTTTGGGTAGCTCTTGGAGGGGCGTTTGAGTTTATGCTCTTCGGCCGCAAGGACTTCAGTCCATCTGTCGACTAGCAAATCTTGATCAGCTCTTAGTTGTTACTGTTTTTTCTTGAGGCTTCTTGCCGTGGCCATAAGCCTGCATTGAAAACGCTCTTGCTCGACGGGATCCTCTGGCACGACGAATTCGTCATCGTCGAGGCTTGCCTCGTCTTCGGAGGGAGGCATATAATTATCGTCCTCGACCTCTCTGTCTGCCGCTCTCTCATGAGGGCTGGTTTCTCCATCCTCCTGTGCTAAATCTTGCTGGAGGGGGTTTTCTTCGGCACTTTCCGGAGTATTATTATCTCCCGTGCTGGAATCACCGTATTTGTTTTGGCGGGATTTTGAGCGGCGCCGCTGACGCCGGCGCTTAGGCTATTTTTTGGAGGGGTCGTCCTCCGCCGTTCCATCGCCATCTCCTTCTTTTGGGGTGTCCACCATGTATATGTCATATGACGAGGTGGCTTTCCAGGGCCTAGTAGGCGCTGGTTCTTCATCATCTCCTTCATCGGCGTCCATACCGTCGATGTCTTCGGAGTTGAAGTCGAGCATGTCAGTTAAGTCGTCGACAGTGGCTACAAAGTGGGTGGTGGGTGGGCTTTGAATTTCTTCATCGTCCGTACCCCAACCTTGCTGACCGTAGTCCGGCCAGGGCTCTCCTGATAAAGAGAGAGACTTCAGTGTCTTCAGGATATCGCCGAAAGGCGAGTGCTGAAAGATGTCTGCGGCAGTAAACTCCATGATCGGCGCCCAATCGGATTCGATCGGCAGGGGCGCGGAGGGTTCGGAGTCCGGAGAGGAGTCCGGCTCCTTGGAGTCTCGAGTCTTGTAGAGTGCAGGGCTGGTGTTTGGCTCGATCGCCGTTGGGATTGCAGCCCCTGAGGCAGCGTCCAACCACCCATCCTCGATCGGCGCAGTTGGCTCCGAATTAAGGGTCGAAGCCGATGCGGGTGCGGCCTCCAGGGCACTGTTTGGCGGCAGAGCTAGATCATGCTCGTCGTGACAGTGCGGCGCGCTCGGTAGTGGCTCGAATCCGTTGAAGATCAAGTCCCCGCGGACGTCAGCCGTGTAGTTTAAACTTCCAAATCTGACCTGGCGGCCAGGGGCATAGCTTTCGATCTGCTCCAGATGGCCAAGTGAATTGGCCCGCAGTGCGAAGCCGCCAAAGACGAAGATCTGTCCGGGGAGGAATGTCTCACCCTGGACTGCATCGCCATTGATGATCGTAGGAGCCATCAAGCCTGACGGTGACGACACAGAGGAACTCTCAATGAAAGCACCAATGTCGGTGTCAAAACTGACGGATCTCGGGTAGGGGGTCCCGAACTGTGCGTCTAGGCCGGATGGTAACAGGAGGCAAGGGACACAAAGTTTTACCCAGGTTCGGGCCCTCTCGATGGAGGTAAAACCCTACATCCTGCTTGATTAATATTGATGATATGGGTAGTACAAGAGTAGATCTACGATGAGATCGGAGAGGCTAAACCCTAGAAGCTAGCCTATGGTATGATTGTTGTTGTGTATGTTGTCCTACGGACTAAAACCCTCCGGTTTATATAGACACCAGAGAGGGTTAGGGTTACACAAAGTCGGTTACAATGGTAGGAGATATGCATATCCGTATCGCCAAGCTTGCCTTCCACGCCAAGGAAAGTCCCTTCCGGACACGGGGCGGAGTCTTTAATCTTGTATCTTCATAGTCCAGGAGTCCGGCAGAAGGCATAGTTCGGCTATCCGAACACCCCCTAATCCATGACTCCCTCAGTACTCTTGTGGTTTCTTTTGTTTTCTCTAGCTAGTGGGTGCATCTGTGTTATCTAACCTTGATTACGCAGGCTCATCCCATCCTAGCCAACTCAAGACCACAAGGTAAGTATATGCATCATAGTCATGTGTATGAGAAATTCTTGCTGATGTACATACTGTTTGCAAGAAGGACTCATGGGCATGAAGGTACATTTCCCATATTCATATCTTTTGCCCTGATGCATATAGCCAAGATACATGTAACACATTGCTACTCTGTCATGGTTATGCTCTCACATGCTTCTATATTCCATATTCACATGATTGCATACATGTAGGGGGAGCCTATGCTTGTTACATGTCTATCCAAAGCTTTACTTGCTATTCTCTTGATCTTTATCTAAAGCTTTGATGTATGTTGCCATCAATTACCAAAAAGGGGGAGATTGAAAGCACAAGTGCTCCCTGGGTGATTTTGATAATTAATTACAACATATCTCTTGCTGGACTAATACTTTTACCTAGTATGTTTCAGACAAGTTCAACAAAATTAAGTGGCATGGACTAAAGGATGTGGAACCCCTTCAAGATGCCAAGGACAAAGGATTAGCTCAAGCTTCAAGATCAAGACTCTACATTTTCTATTTTAGTGATCCAATATCACATTGAGTCTTAACGAAAAGCCAATACTATCAAGAGGGGATGAGGTGTTGCATAATGGCTTGCTTGCTCAAAGTGCTTAGTGATATGCTCCAAAACCCTCAACCACCTTCCCACATTCACATATGACCTAAACCAAAAGTCAAACTCGGACCCACCGATTCTTTCTATCCGGAGCCACCGAGTTCAGTTGACATAGCCACTGCCAGAAACCCTAATCAGTTCGGTCTCACCGATGGGATCTCGGTCTCACCGAGATGGGCTTGCAAACTCTCCGTTACCTATTGCAATATTTTCAGTCCAACCAAGATATGCAATCGGCCCCACCGAGTTTGCTTGGCCAACTCTCTGTTTCACTTATTACCCAAACTGGTCCCACCGAGTTTGAGTAATCGGTCAAACCAAGTTTTGGCTTTACCCTAACCCTAGCACATCGGTCCCACCGAAAACCCTAACGGTCATTAGGTTTGCTATATCGGTCCGACCGACTTTCTCAACTCGGTCTCACCGAGATTGGTAAATTGTGTGTAACGGTTAGTTTTTGTGTGGAGGCCATATATACCCCTCCACACACTCTTCATTCATGGAGAGAGCCATCAAAACATACCTACACTTCCAATACACATTTTCTGAGAGAGAACCATCTACTCATGTGTTGAGGCCAAGATATTCCATTCCCACCATATGAATCTTGATCTCTAGCCTTCCCAAGTTGCTTTGCACTCAAATCTTCTTTCCACCAAATCCAAATCCTGTGAGAGAGAGTTGAGTGTTGGGGAGACTATCATTTCAAGCACAAGAGCAAGGAGTTCATCATCAACACACCATTTGTTACTTCTTGGAGAGTGGTGTCTCCTAGATTGGCCAGGTGTCACTTGGGAGCCTCCAAAAAGATTGTGGAGTTGAACCAAGGAGTTTGTAAGGGCAAGGAGATCGCCTACTTCATGAAGATCTACCGCTAGTGAGGCAAGTCCTTCGTGGGCGATGGCCATGATGGGATAGACAAGGTTGCTTCTTTGTGGACCCTTCGTGGGTGGAGCCCTCCGTGGACTCGCGCAACCGTTACCCTTCGTGGGTTGAAGTCTCCATCAACGTGGATGTACGATACCACCACCTATCGGAACCACGATAAAAACATCCGTGTCTCCAATTGCGTTTGAATTCTCCAAACCCTTCCCTTTACATTCTTGCAAGTTGCATGCTTTACTTTCCGCTTCTCATAGACTCTTTGCATGCTTGCTTGATATGTATTGTGTTTGTTAAACTTGTGCCTAAACTCCACTTCAACTTAAAGAAATTAAAAACTGCAACTTTTGGTACTTAGTGTCTAATCACCCCCCTCTAGACACCTCTTCTCGATCCTTTCAATTGGTATCAGAGCATTGGTCTCCATTACCTTGGTTTAAACACCTTTGGAGGAAGATGGATGTGTCTACTTTGGGGAGTCTTAGACATAGAGTGCCTATTCTTGATGAAGAATATTTTGATGAATGGAAAAATGAAATGCTTGAGATTTTCAATGAATATCACTTGAACAAGTATATTGCTAGCCCTTGTGCACCTCATGTTGATCCCATGCATCCTACCCTTGATGAGTCAATTGGCATGATTTGCAATCTTAGAACTGTTAATCTTATCACTAGAGGCTTGCCTAGAAACTTGATTGGATGTTTGCCTACTCTTAAGTGTGCCTACACCATATGGAAATTTCTTGAGGAACTCTTTCCAAATTATTCCTTGAAAGATCTAGATGAAATCCTCCATAAGTCTATTGCCTTGATTAAGATGAGTTCCATTGATCCCAAATTTGGTGACTGCTTATTTGAGCTTACTAATATTACGAGTGCCAAATGAGATGTTGGAATCATTAGCAATATCATTTCTAGAGCTATTAGAATTCATAAAGATAACTATAGAAATGATCATTTGTCTAATGAATTACCCTCTCTAGGAATTGATCAATCACAAAATGATGTTGAACATGAATACTATGATGAGGATGATGATAGTGACTATGATCTCGATGATGCAATGAGACACTTTGGTCTTATGGCAAATCTTCGCGGCTACATGGCTGGAGGAAAGGAATAGGTCCTTGATAGTGGATGTACTGATCATATGACCGGAGATAAAGACATGTTCTGTGAGCTTGCTGATAACGACGGCCCTCGAAAGTATGTCACTTTTGGTGATAATTCAAAGGGTAAGGTGGCCATCTCACATGATAGCTCCATACAAAATGTCATGCTCGTTGAATCTCTTGGCTACAACTTACTTTCAGTATCTAGACTTGCTGATTTCAATTTCAATGTCCTATTTACTAAAGTAGACTGCCAAGTGTTTGATAGAGATAATCATAAAATGGTCTTTACCGGTATACGTAGAGGAGATCTTTTCATTGTTGATTTCACTAAAAAGGCTCAACCTAAAACTTGCTTAATTGCTAAATCTTCTAAAGGCTGGTTGTGGTATAGAAGGCTAGGCCATGTGGGCATGCGAAACCTTGACAAACTCATTAAAGGAAATCATATCCTTGGCGTTAACGATGTCATATTTGACAAGGATAAACTTTGTAGTGCTTTTCAAGCAGGGAAACAAGTTGGAGGAAGTCATCGCGTTAAGAACATCATGACCACAAGAAGACCACTCGAGCTACTTCACATGGATCTCTTTGGTCCAAATGCCTACAAGAGTCTTGGTGGTAACTCATTTGGTCTAGTCATAGTTGATGATTTTTCAAGATTTACGTGGGTGTTCTTTCTTGCTGACAAATCGCAGGTCCAAAAGATCTTCAAAAACGTTGCTAGGAAGGCCCAAAATCAATTTGACGTGAAGATCAAGAAGGTTCGGAGCGACAACGGAACGGAGTTCAAGAATGCAAGTGTAGACACCTTTCTTGAAGAAGGGATCGCACATGAGTTCTCGGCTACGTACACACCTCAACAAAATGGAGTTGTTGAGAGGAAGAACCGGACTCTTATCGAGATGGCAAGAACGATGTTTGATGAGTACAAGATGCCAAAACACTTTTGGGCAGAAGAGGTTGAGACATCTTGTCATGCAACAAATCGTTTGTATCTTCACAAGCTACTCAGCAAGACGGCATACGAGCTCCTCACCGGTAACAAACCCCAAGTTGGATACTTTTGAGTATTCGGCTCAAATTGCTACATTCTTGATAAGCATCATTGTTCTAAATTTGCTCCTAAGTCTCATGAAGGTTTCCTACTTGGTTATGGCTCAAACTCTCACACATACCGTGTCTACAACAATTTCACCCGAAAGGTTGAAGAAACAGTAGATGTGAAGTTTGATGAATCTAACGGCTCGCAAGTAGAGCAATTGCCAATTGATGTAGGAGACAAAGATCCCTCAGAAGCAATCCAAGACTTGTCTGTTGGCAAGATTCGTCCAATGGAGATAAAGGAGAGTACCTCGTCCGTCCAAGTGGAAGCTTCTACCTCACGACAAGGTGAATGAAGAGTTGATATGGAAGCATCCACAAGTGGGACACACCAAGATGAAGATAACGAGGAAGTGCACCAAGACGAACGTCAACAACCTCCTTCTCCACCACGACAAGAGAACGACAACGCTAACAATGAAGAAGGCCAAGAAGAAGAACAAGATGATGAAGTTGTTCAACCAAGACCCAAGCAAAAGCTTTCACGAGTTCGAGCAAGAATTGCTAAAGATCATCCTGTGGAGCAAATCTACAATGATATCCAAACCGGGAGAATCACTCGCACCAAAACTCGTTTGGCTAACTTTTGTGAACATTACTCATTCATCTCTCGCATTGAACCTATGAAGGTTGAAGAAGCATTGGAAGATCCAGATTGGATAAACGCTATGCATGAAAAGCTACACAACTTTGAGAGAAATCAAGTGTGGACATTGGTTGAAAAGCCCGACAACAACCACAACATCATTGGTACCAAATGGGTGTTTCGCAACAAGCAATATGAAGATGGAAAAGTGGTTCGCCACAAAGCACGTCTCGTCGCCCAAGGCTACACACAAGTCGAAGGTATGGACTATGGTGAGACATATGCTCCCGTTGCTAGACTTGAGTCCATTCGCATATTACTTGCTTATGCTAATCACCATGATATCACCTTGTACCAAATGGAAATTAAAAGTGCTTTTCTAAATGGTGAAATTGAGGAGGAAGTTTATGTTATGCAACCTCCCGGCTTTGTCAATCCTAAGAAACCTAATCATGTCTACAAACTTCACAAAGCCCTTTATGGTCTTAAACAAGCTCCTAGAGCATGGTATAAATGCTTGACCAAGTTCCTTATTGAAAAGGCTTTGAAATTGGAAAAATAGATTCTACTCTTTTTACTAAAAGGGTTAATGGAGAACTATTTGTATGCCAAATTTATGTCGATGATATTTTATTTGGATCAACTAACCCTCATTTTAGTGAAAAGTTTGGGAAGCTAATGTCGGAGAAGTTTGAGATGTCTATGATGAGTGAACTCAAATTCTTCTTGGTTTGCAAATCAAGCAAACTAAGGAAGGCACCTTTGTCTCTCAAACGAAGTACACCAAGAACTTATTCAAGAAGTTCAATATGCAAGAATGCAAATGTATGTACACCCATGCCTACTAGTGGACATCTTGATTTGACCAAAGATGGTGAACCGGTTGATCAAAAAGTTTACTGCTCTATGATTGGTTCTTTATTATATCTATATGCTTCGCGTCCCGATATCATGCTAAGTGTGTGCATGTGTGCATGATATCAAGATGCTCCTAAGGAATGTCATCTTAAGGCCGTGAAGAGGATAGTGAGATACTTAATACATACACCAAATTTTGGCATTTGGTATCCAAAGAGGGCTTCCTTTGATCTTGTTGGCTACTCCGACTCGGACTATGCCGGTGACAAGGTTGATAGAAAGTCCACTTCGGGTACTTGTCAATTCCTTGGTAGATCTCTTGTGTCTTGGTCTTCCAAGAAACAAAACTCGGTATCCTTATCCACCGCCGAAGCGGAATACATTGCCGCTGGTTCGTGTCGTGCTCAATTACTTTGGATGAACCAAATTCTTAAATATTATGGGATATATGTGAAACATGTTCCATTACTTTGTGACAATGAAAGTGCTATCAAGATTGCTCACAATCCCGTGCAACACTCTCGAACTAAGCATATTGAAGTTAGTCATCATTTCATTCAAGATCACGTTGCTAAGGGTGACATAAACCTTAAGCATGTTCGCACCGATAAGCAATTAGCGGATATATTCACTAAACACTTGATGATAAAGTGTTTTGCAGGTTAAGAGGTGAATTGAACATCGTTGATGCTTCAAACTTGGAGTAGGAACTCCATTGGATACATGCAAGACTTGAGCTTACGACTAATCACTTGAATATTTCTCCTATGATGATTATCTTATGTCTTGAAAATTTGCATCTTGCATGTTATCTAACCCTTGTAGGTACTTGGATGAATCTAATTCTATGAGATTGCAACTCACTCACATCTTGAGCAATCTCTACATCACCAAGTCTCTACACAATGTTGGTTGATGACAAGGAAGCACGAAACCTTTCAAACATATCCTTTGACAAATTCTATGTTGAGTTTCATGATTTTCATGTTGGATACACAAGTGCTCTTCCTTGCAAAAAATAACCCATGTAGGTAGATGAACTCAAAATCCAAAGGGTGCTCCCAACTCTTGATGGGATACATCAACCTTGAGCAACCCACACAAGTTCAACTACATGATCAAGATCAACACCGCCACCCAAGGTATGTTGTTCCATCTTAGAGTAGCTTTACTCCAAGTCATGAGTCAAAACAACTCGACAAGATGTGAATACATCAAGATACTTAAACGAAAAATGCTAACCCCATTTTGAGCTTAAAACGATGAGTACGACCTATGATAAAGTGATCTCACTTGACTCCTAAGTCAATGTACTCTAACATAGGTGACTTTGTCGCCGACCATCTCTATATGAAGTTTTCTTGTGTTCTTTTCCCCGCTCTTGCATTTGTCTCAAAAAAACTTCATCTAGATCTTTTAGTTTCTTTTCTTTGCTTTTTGTTCTGCATTTTCTGCATCCAATTCATTGCAAATCTTTGTGAGATCTTATCTGTCCAGTGAGCTGAGGTGACAAGTGTTTTTCTCTGTGATGAACTCGGTTCCACCGGTTTCATGTCTCCGGTCTAGCCGAAGATTTTTGGCGCAACCGAAGCATACAACTCGGTGACACCGGTTTCACTACAGGAAAAACATTTTGACATTTATTCCTGTTTTATTCTTGATCCATCTCCACTCAATGAATCTTGTCCTCTGCAAGCATCACATTTACCTTAATGCTTTGTACTGTGATTCAAGGGCCGAACCCATTCACAACAAATTCCAGAAGACCCTTCTTGGAAATTGATGTCAAAGGGGGAGAGAGAGATCACATCAAAGCTTAATGATATCTCTAAGGGGAGAGATCTCTAGGGGAAGGGAATACTCTAGGAAAGAGTAATCTTCAAGGATCCCAGATGCTTGATGTACAAGAGGAGAGATGCCACATGTCTTCTTGGGGGAAAGACATGTTCATATGTGCTTATTTGTATTAGCTCGATTCATTTGTTTCTTTGAGCCCTGTTCACATGTTCATAAGAGTTGGGTCCTACAGTCGCGTGTACCAACTAGTCGCCATGTGACCCTCGTGGATCTTTCTCTAGTTTAGTGCTCCATGGGAAGAGCAAACCAACTATGCTTCATTTTGGACACTAACAAAGTAAAAAATGTGGGCGTCGAACTGGGCATTCCTAAGCGTGACGATGTTGTATCTAGACGCACTAAGCACAACATAGGTGCTTCCATGGCACTGACGATCCAGAGGCGGTGGTACATGGGTGACATTATGATGTTAGGAAATTGGTGTCGACTAGTGAAGAGACTCTTGTTAGAAATATGCCCTAGAGGCAATAATAAAATGATTATTATTATATTTCTTTGTTCATGATAATTGTCTATTGTTGTAGGATCTTGAAGTAGATGTGTCTAGAGGGGGGGGGGGTTGATTAGAGACTTAATGCTAAAGTTGCAATTTTTAAGCTTTTTCGGTTTAAGTGGAGTTTAGGCATAATTTCAACATTCACAATACATATCAAGCAAGCATGCAAAGAGTGTATAGGCAGCGGAAAATAAAGCATGCAACTTGCAAGAATGTAAAGGGAAGGGTTTGGATAATTCAAACGCAATTGGAGACACGGATGTTTTTCCCGTGGTTCGGATAGGTGGTGCTATCCTACATCCACGTTGATGGAGACTTCAACCCACGAAGGGTAATGGTTGCGCGAGTCCACGGAGGGCTCCACCCACGAAGGGTAATGGTTGCGCGAGTCCATGGAGGGCTCCACCCACGAAGGGTCCACGAAGAAGCAACCAACCACGAAGGGTCCACGAAGAAGCAACCTTGTCTATCCCACCATGGCCATCGCCCACGAAGGACTTGCCTCACTCGCGGTAGATCTTCACGAAGTAGGCGATCTCCTTGCCCTTAAAAACTCCTTGGTTCAACTCCACAATCTTGTCGGAGGTTCCCAAGTAACACCTAGCCAATCTAGGAGACACCACTCTCCAAGAAGTAACAAATGGTGTGTAGGTAATGAACTCCTTGCTCTTGTGCTTCAAATGATAGTCTCCCCAACACTCAACTCTCTCTCATAGGATTTGGATCTGGTGGAAAGAAGGTTTGAGTGGAAAGCAACTTGGGGAAAGCTAGAGATCAAGATTCATATGGTAGGAATGGAATATCTTGGCCTCAACACATGAGTAGGTAGTTCTCTCTCAGAAATAGGATGCTGGAAGTGTAGGCTTAGTCTGATGGCTCTCTCTACGAATGAAGAGGAGGTGGAGGGGTATATATAGCCTCCACACAAAATCCAACCGTTACACACGATTTACCAATCTCGGTGGGACCAAATCAACAAACTCGGTCAGACCGAAATAGGAAACCTAGTGACCGTTAGAGATTTTCGGTGGGACCGACTGGATCAACTCGGTGGGACCGATGTGCTAGGGTTAGGGTAAATCCAAAACTCGGTTTGACCGATTACTCAAACTCGGTGGGACCGATTTGGGTAATAAGTGAAACAGAGAGTTGGCCAAGCAAACTCGGTGGTGCCGATTGCATATATCGGTGGGACCGAAAATATTGCAATAGGTAACAGAGATCCCATCGGTGAGACCGAACTGATTGGGGTTTCTGGCAGTGGCTATGACAGGTGAAACTCGATGGCGCCGGATAGGAATAATCGGTAGGTCCGAGTTCGGCTTTGGGTTTAGGTCATATGTGGAAGTGGGAAAGTAGTTGAGGATTTTGGAGTATATCATTAAGCACATGAAGCAAGAGGCTCATTAAGCAACACCTCATCCCTCCTTGATAGTATTGGCTTTTCCTATGGACTCAATGTGATCTTGGATCACTAAAATGTAAAATGAAGAGTCTTGAGCTTGAAGCTTTAGCCAATCCTTTGTCCTTAGCATCTTGAAGGAGTTCCCACAACCTTTAGTCCATGCCACTCCATTGTTGAACTTATCTGAAACATACTAGATAGAAACATTAGTCCAACAAGAGATATGTTGTCATCAATTACCAAAACCACCTAGGGAGCACTTGTGCTTTCAATCTCCCCCTTTTTGGTAATTGATGGCAACATACATCAAAGCTTTAGATAAAGATATAAAGAACAGCAAGTAAAGCTTTGGAAGGACATGTAACAAGCATAGGCTCCCCCTACATGTATGCACTCATGTAAATATGAAATATAGAGGCATGTGAGAGCATAACCATGATAGAGTAGGCAATGTGTTACATGTATCTTGGCCATATGCATCAGAGCAAAAGATTATCAAGGAAAATACCTTCATGCTCATGAGTCCTTCTTGCAAACAGTATGTACATAAGCAAGAACTCCTCATACTCATGATTTTGATGCATATACTTACCTTGTGGTCTTGAGTTGGCTTAGGATGGAATGAACCTGCACAAACAAAGTTAGATAACACAGGTACATCCACTAGCCAGAGCAAACAAAAGAAACCACAAGAATACCAAGACTGGGATGACATGTAGAGAGTGAGTACAAGGTACCACATTGGATTCAACATGTCCCCAAGAATAAAGATATGCAATGAATTTGACTGGTTTCTTTCCCTTAGGTGTCTTGCTCCCCCAGAATCTTACATGGGATATTGGGAGAAGATAAGGAACAACAAATCAGAGCTGAAAGATACAAATGAACATGTCTTTCCCCCTAAAAAGACATGTGACATCTCTCCTCTTGAACATCAAGCATCAAGCATCTGGGACATCTAGGATCCTTGAGTATTCTCTCCCCCTGGAAGTCTCTCTCTCCCCCTTAATACTTTCTCTCTTGTAGGTTTGGTCCTTGAGACTTTTTCTCTCCCTTGATGTGATCTCTCTCTCCCCCTTTGACATCAATTTCCAAGAAGGGCTTTCTGGAATCCGTCGTATAGGTTTGGTCCTTGAGACTCAGCACAAAGTAATGGATAAAACTGTGATGCTTGTAGAGGACAAGATTCATTGAGTAGAGCTGGATCAGAAGAAATATAGAACAAGTGGCAAACTGTTTTTCCTGTTGCGAAGTCGGTGGCACCGAGTGGAATGTTTCGGTGGTACCGAAAGGATTCAATTGGACCGAAAATTACAAGTCGGTGAAACCGAGTTTACACAGAGAAAAACACTTGTCACCTCATCTCACTAGACATGTAGGATCTCACAAAGATTTGCAATGAATTACCTGAAGGATTTGCAAGGAATTGAATGCAGAAAATGCAGAACAAAAACAAAGAGAAAAGAGAAGAAACTGAAAGATCTAGATGAAGTTTTTTTTTGAAAAAGAGAAAGAAAATAAACATGCATGAGACAAATGCAATAACACAGAAAAGAACACAAGAGAACTTCATCTAGAGTTGGGCGGTGACATAGTCACCTATGTTAGAGTATATTGACTTAGGAGTCAAGTGAGAACACTTGATCATAGGTCATACTCATCGTTTAAGCTCAAAATGGGGTTACCATTTTTCGTTTAAGCATCTTGATGTATTCACATCTTGTTGAGTTGCTTTGACTCATGTCTTGGAGTAAAGCTTCTCTAAGATGGAATACCATACCTTGGGTGGTGGTGTGGTTCTTGCTCATGTAGTTGAACTTGTGTGGGTGCTCAAGGTTGATGTAGCTCATCAAGAGTTGGGAGCACCACTTGGAGTTTGAGTTCATCTACCTACATGGGTTAGTTCTTGCAAGGAAGAACACTTGTGTATCCAAAAATGACAATCATGAAGCTCAACATAGAATTTGTCAAAGGATATGTTTGAATGGTTTTGTGCTTCTTTGTCTTCAACCACCATTGTGTAGAGTCTTGGTGATGTAGAGATTGCTCAAGATGTGAGTGAGTCGCAATCTCATGGAATTAGATTCAACCAAGCACCTACATGGGTTAGACAACATGCAAGGTGCAAATATATCCAAGACATAAGATAGTTATCATAAGAGATATATCATGGATTAGTCATAAGCTCATGTCTTGCATGTATCCAATGGAGTTTCTACTCCAAGTTCGAAGCATCAATGATGTTCAATTCTCCTCTCAACCTGCAAAACACTTTCTCATCAAGAGGTTTAGTAAATATATCCGCTAATTGCTTATCGGTGCGAACATGCTTAAGATCAATGTCACCCTTAGCAACATGATCTCGAATGAAATGATGACGAATTTCAATATGCTTAGTTCGAGAATGTTGTACAGGATTATGACCAATTTTGATAGCACTTTCATTGTCACAAAGCAGTGGAACATGTTTCACATAAATCCCATAATCTTTAAGAGTTTGGGTCATCCAAAGTAATTGAGCACAACATGAACCAGCGGCAATGTATTCCGCTTCGGCGGTGGATAAGGATACCGAGTTTTGTTTCTTGGAAGACCAAGACACAAGAGATCTACCAAGAAATTGACAAGTACCTGAAGTGGACTTTCTATCAACCTTGTCTCCGGCATAATCCGAGTCGGAATAGACAACGAGATCAAAAGAAGATCTCTTAGGATACCAAATGCCAAAGTTTGATGTATGGATTAAGTATCTCACTATCCTTTTCACAGCCTTAAGATGACATTCTTTAGGAGCAGCTTGATATCGTGCACACATGCACACACTTAGCATAATATCGGGACGTGAAGCACATAGGTATAACAATGAACCAATCATAGAGCGATAAACCTTTTGATCAACCGGTTCACCATCTTTGGTCAAATCATTATGTCCACTAGTAGGCATGGGTGTAGACATACCTTTGCATTCTTGCATATTGAACTTCTTGAATAAGTCCTTGGTGTACTTCGTTTGAGAGACAAATGTACCTTCCTTAGTTTGCTTGATTTGCAAACCGAGAAAGAATTTGAGTTCACTCATCATAGACATCTCAAACTTCTCTGACATTAGCTTTCCAAACTTTTCACTAAAGAGAGGGTTAGTTGAACCAAATGTGATATCATCGACATAAATTTGGCATACAAATAGTTCTCCATTAACCCTTTTAGTAAAAAGAGTAGAATCAATTTTACCAATTTCAAAACCACTTGTAATAAGGAACTTGGTCAAGCATTTATACCATGCTCTAGGAGCTTGTTTAAGACCATAAAGAGCTTTGTGAAGTTTGTAAACATGATTTGGTTTCTTAGGATTGATAAAGCCGGGAGGTTGTTTGACATAAACTTCCTCCTCTATTTCACCATTTAGAATAGCACTTTTAATGTCCATTTGGTACAAGGTGATATTATGGTGATTAGCATAGGCAAGTAAGATGCGAATGGACTCAAGTCTAGCAACGGGAGCATATGTCTCACCATAGTCCATACCTTCGACTTGTGTGTACCCTTGGGCGACGAGACATGCTTTGTTGCAAACCACTTGTCCATCTTCATCTTGCTTGTTGCGAAACACCCATTTGGTACCAATGATGTTGTGGTTGTTGTCGGGCTTCTCAACCAATGTCCAAACTTGGTTTCTCTCAAAATTGTGTAGCTCTTCATGCATAGCATTTATCCAATCCGGATCTTCCAATGCTTCTTCAACCTTCATAGGTTCAATGCTAGAGATGAATGAATAGTTTTCACAAAAGTTAGCTAAACGAGTTTTTGAGCGAGTGATTCTCCCGGTTTGTATATCATTGAGGATTTGCTCGACGGGATGATCTTTGGCAATTCTTGCTCGAACTCGTGAGAGCTTTTGCTTGGGTCTTTGTTGAACATCTTCTTCATCTTGTTCTTCTTCTTGGCCTTCTTCATTGTTGACGTCGTCGTTCTCTTGTCGTGGTGGAGAAAGAGGTTGTTGATGTTCGTCTTGATGCATTTCCATGTCTTCTTCATCTTGGTGTGTCCCACTTGTGGATGCTTCCGTGTCGATTCTTGGTTCACCTTGTCGTGAAGTAGAAGCTTCCACTTGGACGGATGAAGTACTCTCCTTCACCTCCGTTGGACGAATTTTGCCAATGGACAAGTCTTGGATTGCTTCTGAAGGGTGTTTGTCTCCTACATCAATTGGCAATTGCTCTTGCGAGCCATTAGATTCATCAAACTTCACATCTACCGTCTCTTCAACCTTTCGGGTGAAATTGTTGTAGACACGGTAAGTGTGAGAGTTTGAGCCATAACCAAGTAGAAAACCTTCATGAGATTTAGGAGCAAACTTTGAACGACGATGCTTATCAAGAATGTAGCACTTTGAGCCGAATACTCGAAAGTATCCAACTTGGGGTTTGTTACCGGTGAGGAGCTCGTATGCCGTCTTGTCGAGTAGCTTGTGAAGATACAAGCGATTTGTTGCGTGACAAGCTGTCTCAACCGCTTCTGCCCAAAAGTGCTTCGGCGTCTTGTATTCATCAAGCATCGTTCTTGCCATTTCGATGAGCGTCCGGTTCTTCCTCTCAACAACTCCATTTTGTTGAGGTGTGTACGTAGCCGAGAACTCGTGTGAAATCCCTTCTTCGTCAAGAAAGGTGTCCACATTTGCGTTCTTGAACTCCGTTCCGTTGTCACTCCGAACCTTCTTGATCTTCACGTCAAACTGATTTTGGGCCTTCCTAGCGAAGTTTCTGAAGATCTTCTGGACCTGCGACTTGTCATTAAGAAAGAACACCCACGTAAATCTTGAAAAATCATCAACTATAACTAGACCAAAAGAATTTCCACCGAGACTCTTGTAGGCGTTGGGACCAAAAAGATCCATACGAAGTAGCTTGAGTGGCCTTCTTGTGGTCATGATGTTCTTCACGGGATGCCTTCCTCCAACCTATTTACCTGCTTGACAAGCACTGCAAAGTCTATTCTTATCAAATATGACATCGTTAACTCCAAGGATATGATTTCCTTTAATAAGCTTGTCAAGGTTTCTCATGCCAACGTGACCTAGTCGTCTATGCCACAACCAACCTTTTGAGGATTTAGCAACAAAGCAAGTTTTAGGTTGTGCCTTTTTAGAGAAATCGACAATGTAAAGATCACCTCTACGCATACCGGTAAAGACCATTTTATGATTGTCTCGACGAAATACTTGGCAATCTACCTCAGTAAATAGGACATTCAAACCGAAATCAGCAAGTCTAGATACTGAAAGTAAGTTGTAGCCGAGAGATTCAACGAGCATGACATTTTGAATGGAACTATCATGTGAGATGGCCACCTTACCAAGGCCAACCACTTTACCCTTTGAATTATCACCAAAGGTGACATATTTTTGAGGGCCGTCATTTTCAGCAAGCTCACGAAACATCTCTTCATCTCCGGTCATATGATCAGTACATCCACTATCAAGAACCCATTCCTTTCCTCCTGATTCATATCCCCAAAGATTTGCCATAAGACCAAAATGTCTCATTGCATCATCAAGATCGAAGTCACTATCATCATCATCATCATAGTATCCATGTTCATCATGATCTTGTGACTCATCATTTCCTAGAGAGGGTAATTCATTAGATAAATGATCATCAAAGTGGTCACTTTTATGAATTCTTATAGCTTCGAATATGATATCACTAATGATTCCAACATCTCCTTTAGCATGCTTAAGATTGGTAAGTTCAAATAGACAATTACCAAAACTAGGATCACTAGAGTTCATCTTACTCAAGGCAATAGATTTATGGAGAATTTCATCCAAAGTTTTCAAGGAATGATCGGGAAATCGTTCCTCAAGAAATTTCCATATAGTATTGGCACAATTAAGAGTAGGCAAACTAGCAATCACATTTTTGGGCAATCCTCTAATGATGAGCTCAATAGTTCTAAGATTGCGAATCATGTCAATATCTTCATCTAGGGTAGGATGCAAAGGATCAATATGAGGTGCACAAGGGCTAGCAATATACTTGTTCAAATGATATTGATTGAAAATTACAAGCATCTCATTTTTCCACTCATGAAAATACTCTCCACCAAGAATAGGCACTCTATGTCTAAGACTCCCTAAGGTAGACACATCCATCTTCCTCCAATGGTGATTAAACCAAGGCAATGGAGACCAAAGCTCTGATACCACTTGTAGGATCTTGAAGTAGATGTGTCTAGAGGGGGGGTGATTAGACACTTAATGCTAAAGTTGCAATTTTTAAGCTTTTTCGGTTTAAGTGGAGTTTAGGCATAATTTCAACATTCTCAATACATATAAAGCAAGCATGCAAAGAGTGTATAGGCAGCGGAAAATAAAGCATGCAACTTGCAAGAATGTAAAGGGAAGGGTTTGGAGAATTCAAACACAATTGGAGACACAGATGTTTTTCCCGTGGTTCGGATAGGTGGTGCTATCCTACATCCACATTGATGGAGACTTCAACCCACGAAGGGTAACGGTTGCGCGAGTCCACGGAGGGCTCCACCCACGAAGGGTAATGGTTGCGCGAGTCCACGGAGGGCTCCACCCACGAAGGGTCCACGAAGAAGCAACCACCCACGAAGGGTCCACGAAGAAGCAACCTTGTCTATCCCACCATGGCCATCGCCCACGAAGGACTTGCCTCACTCGCGGTAGATCTTTACGAAGTAGGTGATCTCCTTGCCCTTACAAACTCCTTGGTTCAACTCCACAATCTTGTCGGAGGCTCCCAAGTAACACCTAGCCAATCTAGGAGACACCACTCTCCAAGAAGTAACAAATGGTGTGTAGGTAATGAACTCCTTGCTCTTGTGCTTCAAATGATAGTCTCCCCAACACTCAACTCTCTCTCATAGGATTTGGATCTGGTGGAAAGAAGGTTTGAGTGGAAAGCAACTTGGGGAAAGCTAGAGATCAAGATTCATATGGTAGGAATGGAATATCTTGGCCTCAACACATGAGTAGGTAGTTCTCTCTCAAAAATAGGATGCTGGAAGTGTAGGCTTAGTCTGATGGCTCTCTCTACGAATGAAGAGGAGGTGGAGGGGTATATATAGCCTCCACACAAAATCCAACCGTTACACACGATTTACCAATCTCGGTGGGACCGAATCAACAAACTCGGACAGACCGAAATAGGAAACCTAGTGACCGTTAGAGATTTTCGGTGGGACCGACTGGATCAACTCGGTGGGACCGATGTGCTAGGGTTAGGGTAAATCCAAAACTTGGTTTGACCGATTACTCAAACTCGGTGGGACCGATTTGGGTAATAAGTGAAACAGAGAGTTGGCCAAGCAAACTCGGTGGTGCCGATTGCATATCTCGGTGGGACCGAAAATATTGCAATAGGTAACAGAGAGTTTGCAAGCCCATCTCGGTGAGATCGAGATCCCATCGGTGAGACCGAACTGATTAGGGTTTCTGGCAGTGGCTATGACAGGTGAAACTCGATGGCGCCGGATTGGAATAATTGGTAGGTCCGAGTTTGGCTTTGGGTTTAGGTCATATGTGGAAGTGGGAAAGTAGCTGAGGATTTTGGAGCATATCATTAAGCACATGAAGCAAGATGCTCATTAAGCAACACCTCATCCCTCCTTGATAGTATTGGCTTTTCCTATGGACTCAATGTGATCTTGGATCACTAAAATGTAAAATGAAGAGTCTTGAGCTTGAAGCTTTAGCCAATCCTTTGTCCTTAGCATCTTGAAGGAGTTCCCACAACCTTTAGTCCATGCCACTCCATTGTTGAACTTATCTGAAACATACTAGATAGAAACATTAGTCCAACAAGAGATATGTTGTCATCAATTACCAAAACCACCTAGGGAGCACTTGTGCTTTCAATTGTTCATGCTATATTTGTATTAATCGGAAACTATAATACATGTGTGAATACATAGACCATGATATGTCCCTAGTAAGCCTCTAGTTGACTAGCTCGTTGATCAATAGATGGTTATGGTTTCCTGACCATGGACATTGGATGTCGTTGATAACAGGATCACATCATTAGGAGAATGATGTGATGGACAAGACCCAATCCTAAGCATAGCACAAGATTGTGTAGTTCGTTTGCTAGAGCTTTTCTAATGTCAAGTATCATTTCCTTAGACCATGAGATTGTGCAACTCCCGGATACCGTAGGAGTGCTTTGGGTGTATCAAACTGAAGGAAATATGCCCTAGAGCAATAATAAAGTTGTTATTTATATTTCCTTATATCATGATAAATGTTTATCATGCTAGAATTGTATCAACTGGAAACTTAGTACATGTGTGAATACGTAGACAAACATAGTGTCACTAGTATGCCTCTACTTGACTAGCTCGTTGAATCAATGATGGTTATGTTCCCTAACCATAGACATGAGTTGTCATTTGATTAACGGGATCACATCATTAGAGAATGATGTGATTGACTTGACCCATCCGTTAGCTTAGCACGATGATCATTTAGTTTACTGCTATTGCTTTCTCCATAACTTATACATGTTCCTATGACTATGAGATCATGCAACTCCCGAATACTGGAGGAACACTTAGTGTGCTATCAAATGTCACACCGTAACTGGGTGACTATAAAGATGCTCTAAAGGTGTCTCCGATGGTGTTTGTTGAGTTAGCATAGATCGAGATTAGGATTTGTCACTCCATGTTCCGGAGAGGTATCTCTGGGCCCTCTCGGTAATGCACATCACTATAAGCCTTGCAAGCAATGTGACTAATGAGTTAGTTGCGGGATGATGCATTACAGAACGAGTAAAGAGACTTGCTGGTAACAAGATTGAACTAGGTATTGAGATACCGACGATCAAATCTCGGGCAAGTAACATACCGATGACAAAGGGAACAATGAATGTTCTTGTGCGGTTTGACCGATGAAGATCTTCGTAGAATATGTAGGAACCAATATGAGCATCCAGGTTCTGCTATTTGTTATTGACCAGAGATGATTCTCGGTCATGTCTACATAGTTCTCGAACCCGTAGGGTCCGCACGCTTAACATTCGGTGACGATTGGTATTGTGAGTTTATGTGTTTTGATGTACCGAAGGTAGTTCGGAGTCCCGGATATGATCATGAACATGATGAGGAGTCTCGAAATTGTAGAGACATAAAGATTGATATATTGGATGGCTATACTCGGACACCGGAAGTGTTCCGGGTGATTTCAGAGAAAACCGGAGTGCCGGAGGGTTACCGGGACCCCCGGGGAACTAGTGGGCCTAGATGGGCCTTAGTGGAGAGAGAGGGGCTGCCAGGGCAGGCCGCGCCCCCTCCCCCTTGGGTCCGAATTGGACTAGGAGGGGGGTGGCCCCCCTTTCCTTCCTCTCTCCCACTCATTCCTTCCCCCTCCTAGTAGGACTAGGAAAGGAGGAATCCTACTCCTACTAGGAGGATGATTCCTCCCCTCCTTGGCGCGCCCTAGGGCCGGCCGGCCTCCCCCTTGCTCCTTTATATACGGGGGTGCTACCTCTTGAGCACTGCGTTGGATTTCCTTGAATAGGAAAGGATGATGTGGCAAAGTACGTAGCGTAAGTATTTCCCTCAGTTTTTGAGAACCAAGGTATCAATCCAGTAGGAGGCTACGCGCGAGTCCCTCGTACCTGCACAAAACAAATAACTCCTCGCAACCAACGTGATAAGGGGTTGTCAATCCCTTCATGGTCACTTAGGAGAGTGAGATCTGATAGATATGATAGAATAATATTTTTGGTATTTTTATGATAAAGATGCAAAGTAAAATAAAAGCAAAGTAAATAACTAAGTATTGGAAGATTAATATGATGAAGATAGACCCGGGGGCCATAGGTTTCACTAGTGGCTTCTCTCAAGAGCATAAGTATTTTACGGTGGGTGAATGGATTACTGTTGAGGAATTGACAGAATTGAGCATAGTTATGAGAATATCTAGGTATGATCATGTATATAGGCATCACGTCCGAGACAAGTAGACCGACTCCTGCCTGCATCTACTACTATTACTCCACTCATCGACCGCTATCCAGCATGCATCTAGAGTATTAAGTTCATGAAAACAGAGTAACGCCTTAAGCAAGATGACATGATGTAGAGGGATAAATTCATGCAATATGATAAAAACCCCATCTTGTTATCCTCGATGGCAATAATACAATACGTGACTTGCTGCCCCTACTGTCACTGGGAAAGGACACCACAAGATTGAACCCAAAGCTAAGCACTTCTCCCATTGCAAGAAAGATCAATCTAGTAGGCCAAGCCAAGCAGATAATTCGAAGAGACTTGCAAAGATAACCAATCATACATAAAAGAATTCAGAGAAGATTCAAATATTGTTCATAGATAATCTTGATCATAAACCCACAATTCCTCGGTCTCAACAAACACACTGCAAAAAGAAGATTACATCGAGTAGATCTCCACAAGAGAGGGGGAGAACATTGTATTGAGATCCAAAAAGAGAGAAGAAGCCATCTAGCTAATAACTATGGACCCGAAGGTCTGAGGTAAACTACTCACACTTCATCGGAGAGGCTATGGTGTTGATGTAGAAGCCCTCCGTGATGGATTCCCCCTCTGGCGGAGCTCCGGAATAGGCCCTAAGATGGGATCTCGTGGATACAGAAAGTTGCGGCGGTGGAATTAGGGTTTTGGCTCCGTATCTGATCATTTGGGGGTATGTAGGTATATATATAGGAGGAAGGAGTACGTCGGTGGAGCAACAGGGGGCCCACGAGGGTGGAGGGCGCGCCTGGGGGGGAGGGGGGGGGTTGACGCGCCCCCTACCTCGTGGCCTCCTCCTTTATTTCTTGATGTAGGGTCCAAGTCTCCTGGATCATGTTCGGTGAGAAAATCACGTTCCCGAAGGTTTCATTCCATTTGGACTCCGTTTGATATACCTTTTCTTCGAAACCCTAAAATAGGCAAAAAACAACAATTCTAGGTTGGGCCTCCGATTAATAGGTTAGTCCCAAAAATAATATAAAAGTGGATAATAAAGCCCAATAATGTCCAAAACAGTAGATAATATAGCATGGAGCAATCAAAAATTATAGATACGTTGGAGACGTATCAGGGGCCAGGGGCACCCTAGAACACATAAGTTGACATTGTTTAGCCATGTGTGGTGCCCCCCTCCACCATAATCCACCTCGGTCATATCGTCGTAGTGCTTAGGCGAAGCCCTGCGCCGGTAGCTTCATCATCACCATCATCACGCTATCGTGCTGACGAAGCTCTCCCTCGACACTCAGCTGGATCGAGAGTTCGTGGGAGGTCACCGAGTCGAACGTGTGTAGATCGCAGAGGTGCCGTACTTTCGGTACTAGGATCGGTCGGATCGTGAAGACGTACGACTACATCAACCGCGTTGTCATAATGCTTCCGCTTACGGTCTACGAGGGTACATGGACAACACTCTTCCCCTCTCATTTCTATGCATCACCATGATAGATATTGCGTGTGCGTAGGATTTTTTTTTTGAAATTATTGCGTTCCCCAACACAAACGTCACAACGTAAATGGGTGGCTATAAAGGTGCACTACAGGTGTCTCCGAAAGTGTTTGTTGGGTTGGAACGGATCGAGACTGGGATTTGTCACTCCGTGTGACGGAGAGGTATCTTTGGGCCCACTCGGTAATGCATCATCATAATGAGCTCAATGTGACTAATGAGTTAGCCACGGGATCATGCGTTACAGAACGAGTAAAGAGACTTGCCAGTAGCGAGATTGAATGAGGTATGGGGATACTGATGATCGAATCTCGGGCAAGTAACATACTGCTACCTCTTGAGCACTGCGTTGGTTTTCCTCGAAGAGGAAGGGATGATGCAGCAAAGTAGTGTAAGTATTTCCCTAAGTTTTTGAGAACCAAGGTATCAATCCAGTAGGAGGCTACGCGCGAGTCCCTCATACCTGCACAAAACAAATAAATCCTCGCAACCAACGCAAATAGGGGTTGTCAGTCCCTATAAGGCCACTTAATTACGAGAGTGAGATCTGATATATATGATAAGATAATATTTTTGGTATTTTTATGATAAAAGATGCAAAGTAAAATAAAGTCAAAGGAAATAGCAAAGGAAATAACTAAGTAGTAGGAGATCAATATGATAAAGATAGACTCGGGGGCCATAGGTTTCACTAGTGGCTTCTCTCGAGAGCATAAGTATTCTACGGTGGGTGAACAAATTACTGTTGAGCAATTGACAGAATTGAGCATAGTTATGAGAATATCTAGGTATGATCATGTATATAGGCATCACGTCCGAGACAAGTAGACCGACTCCTGCCTGCATCTACTACTATTACTCCACTCATCGACCGCTATCCAGCATGCATCTAGAGTATTAAGTTAAAAACAGAGTAACGCCTTATGCAAGATGACATGATGTAGAGGGATAGACTCATGCAATATGAAGAAAACCCCATCCTTTTATCCTCGATGGCAACAATACAATATGTGCCTTGCTGCCCCTACTGTCACTTGGAAAGGACACCACAAGATTGAACCCAAAGCTAAGCACTTCTCCCATTGCAAGAAAGATCAATCTAGTAGGCCAAACCAAACTGATAATTCGAAGAGACTTGCAAAGATAACCAATCATACATAAAAGAATTCAGAGAAGATTCAAATATTGTTCATAGATAGACTTGATCATAAACCCACAATTAATCGATCTCAACAAACACACCGCAAAAAGAAGATTACATCGAATAGTTATCCACAAGAGAGGGGGAGAACGTTGTATTGAGATCCAAAAAGAGAGAAGAAGCCATCTAGCTACTAACTATGGCCCCGTACGTCTGAGGTAAACTACTCACACTTCATCGGAGGGGCTATGGTGTTGATGTAGAAGCCCTCCATGATGGATGCCCCCTCCGGCGGAGCTCCGGAATAGGCCCCAAGATGGGATCTTGTGGATACAGTAAGTTACGGCGGTGGAATTAGGGTTTTGGCTCCGTATCTGATCGTTTGGGGGTACGTGGATATATATAGGAGGAAGGAGTACGTCGGTGGAGCAACAGGGGGCCCACGAGGATGGAGGGCGCGCCTGGTGGGGGTGGGCGCGCCCCCTACCTCGTGGCCTCCTGTTTCCTTTCTTGACGTAGGGTACAAGTCTCCCGGGTCTTGTTCGTTGAGAAAATCATGTTCCCGAAGGTTCCATTCTGTTTGGACTCCGTTTGATATTCCTTTTCTTCGAAACCCTAAAACAGGCAAAAAACAACAATTCTGGGTTGGGCCTCCGGTTAATAGGTTAGTCCCAAAAATAATATAAAAGTGGATAATAAAGCCCAATAATGTCCAAAACAGTAGATAATATAGCATGGAGCAATAAAAAATTATAGATACGTTGGAGACGTATCAAGCATCCCCAAGCTTAATTCCTACTTGTCCTCGAGTAGGTAAATGATAAAAACAGAATTTTTGATGTGGAGTGCTACTTGGCATAATTTCAATGTAATTCTTCTTAATTGTGGTATGAATATTCAGATCCGAAAGATTCAAGACAAAAGTTCATATTGACATAAAAATAATAATACTTCAAGCATACTAACTAAGCAATTATGTCTTCTCAAAATAACATGGCCAAAGAAAGTCCATCCCTACAAAATCATATAGTTTAGTCATGTTTCATTTTCATCACACAAGAATGCTTTCATCATGCACAACCCTGATGACAAGCCAAGCAATTGTTTCATACTTTAGTAATCTCAAACCTATAAACTTTCACGCAATATATGAGCGCAAGCCATGGACATAACACTATGGGTGGAATAGAATATAATGAGGGGGTTATATGGAGAAGACAAAAAAGGAGAAAGTCTCACATCAACGAGGCTAATCAATGGGCTATGGAGATGCCCACCGATTGATGTTAATGCAAGGAGTAGGGATTGCCATGCAACTGATGCATTAGAGCTATAAATGTATGAAAGCTCAACAAAATAAACTAGTGGGTGTGCATCCAACTTGCTTGCTCATGAAGACCTAGGGCACTTGAGGAGGCCCATTGTTGGAATATACAAACCAAGTTCTATAATGAAAAATTCCCACTAGTATATGGAAGTGACAAAACAAGAGACTCTCTATCATGAAGATTATGGTGCTAATTTGAAGCACAAGTGTGGCAAAGGATAGTAACATTGTCCCTTCTCTCTTTTTCTCTCATTTTTTGGGCCTTTTCTCTTTTTTTATGTCCTTTCTCTTTTTATGGCCTTTCTCTTTTTTTTATAATTCCTCACTTGGGACAATGCTCTAGAAAATGATGATCATCACACTTCTATTTATTTACAACTCAATTATTACAACTCGATACTAGAACAAAGATGACTCTATATGAATGCCTCCAGTGGTGTACCGGGATATGCAATGAATCAAGAGTGACATGTATGAAAGAATTATGAATGGTGGCTTTGCCACAAATACTATGTCTACTACATGATCATGCTAAGCAATATGACAATGATGAATGTGTCATGATGAACGGTGTCGGTGTCAAAACCGGCGGATCTCAGGTAGGGGGTCCCAAACTTTTCATCTAAGGCGGATGGTAATAGGAGGCAGGGGACACGATGTTTTACCCAGGTTCGGGCCCTCTTGATGGAGGTAAAACCCTACGTCCTGCTTGATTTATTCTTGATAATATGAGTAGTACAAGAGTTGATCTACCACGAGATCGGAGAGGCTAAACCCTAGAAGCTAGCCTATGGTATGATTATATGTTGTCCTACGGACTAAAACCCTCCAGTTTATATAGACACCGGAGGGGGCTAGGGTTACACAAGGTCGGTTACAAAGGAGGAGATATCCATATCTGTATTGCCTAGCTTGCCTTCCACGCCAAGTAGAGTCCCATCCGGACACGGGATGAAGTCTTCAATCTCGTATCTTCATAGTCCAACAGTCCGGCCAAAGGATATAGTCCGGCTATTCGGAGACCGCCTAATCTAGGACTCCCTCAGTAGCCCCTGAACCAGGCTTCAATGACGATGAGTCCACCGCGCAGTGTTGTCTTCAGCATCCAAATACACCACGGAAGAGTTTGAATACAAAGACAGTGTCCGACCCTGCAAAATAAGTTCCACATACCACCGCAGTGAGAATAATATTTCCAAAAATCTAATCTGCTGACACGTTTTGGCAGCATGACATCATGCCATGGCCCGATAATTATTCAAACCGTTTTTCTTTAACCAGCCCCACACATAACGCGAGGCGGTTTCTTGACACGTCTTGTCAAAGCAGAGATCGTGTCCACCTTATTACGGGATTCTCATCAATATGGGCGTGGTAACCCAACCGTGCCTAGGACTCCTAGATCTTAGGCAAGTTCCAAACGGCCACGAGGAGGACGCTTGATATTCACCCTCTTTATAAAGGGACAAGGCTTTTACTTTTTTCCCTCCCGTGCTCAATCGAATCCTTCCCCCGCCTCGAGTTCTAACACCCAAAACCCAGGTCAGGTGCTTCGGACCTTCAACCATGTCCGGATCCAGCCTTCAAGGCCGGTGGATGCCTTCCTCCATCACGGAGGAGGACATCAAGAAGTTAAGGGAGGCCAGATATCTGACCGTCGAAATTTCGCATCGGCTGCCTTCTCGAGGGCAGGTCGTCCCTACACCCGAACCCAACGAGAGCATCGTGTTCATCTCCCACTTCCTCCGAGGACTAGGCCTCACTCTGGATCCCTTTGTTAGGGGTCTTATGTTCTATTACGAGCTAGATTTTCACGATCTGGCCCTGGATTCCCTCCTTCACATCTCGACATTTATTGTCGTATGTGAGGCCTTCCTCTGCATTACCCCTCACTTCAGCCTGTGGCTCAAGACCTTTGATGTGAAGCCGAAGATGGTCGAGGGGCAGCATGCAGCATGCGAGGGCGCATTAATAAGCAAGATCGCTGGTGCTCCATGGCCAAAGGGTTCCTTTCCAGAGGTGTCCGGATTATGGCAACGGGAGTGGTTTTACGTTACAGCTCCCAGAAGTGCCAAGTGGGTAGCTTCCCCCACCTTTCGCTCAGGCCCTCCACCACAACTGATGTCATGGATCAGCAGGGGGCTGAGCTGGGGTCCAGCCAAGGATGTGCCAATACTGCAGAGCCGTATCCAAGATCTCTTCGAGGGAGATTTCAGTCTGGTTATGTAATGCAAGTCATGCTGGTTCGTCAAGTCCAGCCTTGCAAACGCCGACCCCTCCGTATGTGGGAATTCAACCCAGAAGGACCATGCACTATTTAGAATTTCCTCGGCCTGACGCACGAGGAGATGTACAAATCGTTCTTCTGACCCCAAATAGAGTGTCCGGACACTACCGAGGACGTGGGCCTGAGCAGCAACCGCACCGCGGCCCAAGTAAGTAATCCCATGGCCGAACACATTGTCTTTTTATTTATCATGACATCATTCTGAAGAATCGCTCTTTGACCAGGACTGAATAACAAAGGCAAAGATGATCCAGTGTTCGGCCCCCCTTCCTGAAGGCTTGGACAATCCGGTGCTAGAAAAGATGCTCGAGCCAGCACCTTGCCCGGTGCCCTCAAAGGAAGATGAAGGGGGGAATAAAGAGGGCGAAAGTGGGCCTCCACCGCTACCTATTCCAACTGAGGGAATGAGTGCCTCCGTTAGGGAGGATAACCAAGGGGAAGAATCTGACATTCTCTCGCCCCGGGGAAGGAAGAGGACTACCTTTGAAGATCCGGAAACCAAGGTTTCCAAACGGGAGAAGAAATCTCCACCAGAGGGTCCTGCCTCGGAGGGTGCTCTTGCCGCACAATGTCCGCGTGGGGATCAGCCCTCTAACAAGTTGTAAGTAATCAAAAAGTACTTAATAGTGAAGATATCCTACCTTACTTCTGAGGAAAATAACCGAAGCATTTATCTTGTAGTTCGGATCTTAGCCCTTCTCAGCAGAGCTCGTCTTCAGGGGATCTTCTTCCGGAGATGATGGAGAGCGAAGCGCCTCCCCGGGACTCCCTAGCTCAAGAAGCGGGCGACCTTGAAGTATCGTCGCAGAGGGTTTCTCCTGATCCGGCAAGGCCAGAAGGTAATCCTATGGCCACCCGAAGTCCCCAGTATCCGGCTCTTGAAGAGAGCAATCAAAAGAGTCCGACACCATCTGGTATGCGGTCGGACGTACTGAAGGATCTGCTAGAGCGAGTGACTATCTCAGAAGAGCACCGTACGTTGATGAGTACGGTGATTGAAAGGATTTCGTCCGCCAAAATCGGGTTGCATGAAGCCTTTATGAGTCTATTGACGGGTTTTGAGGTACGTGAAATGATGTACATTTTTGACAGTACCGCACATATTTAGGTGTGCCTTGTGTAGATAGTAGCCCCTGAGACTCTGGTTGTCATCGAGAACGGCGGCAAACAGAGGATCATAGTCTCAGGTAATAACCAGACCGCCTTTTTGTGTAGGTGGTTGAAGCTCCGATGGCTAGCAGGACTGATGGGGTTGCCGAACTAAAGTGGCAACTGGATGCGGCTGATGCCGACATCGTGCTTGTTAACAAGCGACTTGATGAGGCACAGGGTGGGTGATTATACTGGTGAATGCCACATAGTAAGAGCAGCATGACGCCAGTATCTTTAATATGTCGTGACTGCAGATGGAGCTGCCACCATGGAGACCCTTCGGGTGGAGCTTGCCCGAGCCAAGGAGCAAGCAAGGAGTAGTGATGCGGCCGCATTAAAGGCGACCGAAGAGTTAAGAGCCAAAAAGGTCGCACATAATGAGAGCAAAGAAGAAAATGGCCAAGATGGCTGCAAAGTTAAAAGATACTGCCGACCGTTGCCAGCTTCTTGAAGAAGAAAACCGGGCGAAGGCGACGGACCAGGAAAAGGCCACGACGGCGACCAAAGATGGCTGTAACATGTTGACTGGCAATATATCTCGGAATGGCCATGGAAATGCCATAATAGGTAGGTATGGTGGCTGTTTTGAGGAAGATATAAGGAGGTTTATGTGTGAAAGAGTGTATCATATCATGGGGTTTGGATGCACCGACGAAGTTTGCGCCAACTCTCAATGTGAGAAAGGGCAATGCACGGTACCGAAGAGGCTAGCAAGGATGGAAGGGTGAGAGTGCGTATAATCCATGGACTCAACATTAGTCATAAAGAACTCACATACTCATTGCAAAAATCTACAAGTCATCAAAAACCTCGGTATACGGCATGCTCCTAGGGGGATAGATTGGTAGGAAAAGACCATCGCTCGTCCCCGACCGCCACTCATAAGGAAGACACTCAAATAACACCTCATGTTTCAAATTTGTTGCATAACATTTACCATACGTGCATGCTACGGGACTTGCAAACTTCAACACAAGTATTTCTCAATTTCACAACTACTCAACTAGCACGACTTTGAAATTATTACCTCCATATCTCAAAACAATCATCAAGCATCAAACTTCTCTTAGTATTCAAAACACTCTTAAGGAAATTTTACTAACTTTGAATACCTAGCATATTAGGATTTTAAGCAAATTACCATGCTATTAAGACTCTCAAAATAATCTAAGTGAAGCATGAGAGATCAATAGTTTCTATAAAACAAATCCACCATCGTGCTCTAAAAGATATAAGTGAAGTACTAGAGCAAAATTATATAACTCAAAAGACATAAGAGAAGCACATAAAGTATTCTAACAAATTCTAAATCATGTATGGCTCTCTTAGAAGGTGTGTACAGCAAGGATGATTGTGGTAAACTAAAAAGCAAAGACTCAAATAATACAAGACGCTCCAAGCAAAACACATATCATGTGGCGAATAAAAATATAGCTCCAAGTAAAGTTACCGATAGAAGTAGACGAAAGAGGGGATGCCTTCCGGGGCATCCCCAAGCTTTGGCTTTTAGGTGTCCTTAGATTATCTTGGGGGTTCCATGGGCATCCCCAATCTTAGGCTCTTGCCACTCCTTGTTCCATAATCCATCAAATCTTTACCCAAAACTTGAAAACATCACAACACAAAACTTAAAGTAGAAAATCTCGTGAGCTCCGTTAGCGAAAGAAAATAAAAGACCACTTCAAGTTACTGTAATGAACTCATTATTTATTTATATTGGTGTTATACCTACTTTATTCCAACTTCTATATGGTTTATAAACTATTTTACTAGCCATAGATTCATCAAAATAAGCAAACAACACACGAAAAACAGAATCTGTCAAAAACAGAACAGTCTGTAGTAATCTGTAGCTAGCGCAAGATCTGGAGCCCCAAAAATTCTAAAATAAATTTCTGGACGTGAGGAATTTATCTATTAATCATCTGCAAAAATAATTAACTAAATAGAACTTTCAAATAAAAATGACAGCAGTTCTCGTGAGCGCTAAAGTTTCTGTTTTTTACAGCAAGTTCAACAAGACTTTCCCCAAGTCTTCCCAACGGTTCTACTTGGCACAAACACTAATTAAACACAAAAAACACAACCAAAACAGAGGCTAGATAAATTATTTATTACTAAAGAGTAGCAAAAATCAAGTAATAAAAATAAAATTGGGTTGCCTCCCAACAAGCGCTATCGTTTAACGCCCCTAGCTAGGCATAACAAGCAAGAATAGATCCAGGTATTGCCATCTTTGGTTTTCAACTTTTTAGTGGAATCAAGCTCGAATCCGGGAGGTTCTTTACGTTTCCCTTCACATTCTGAAATTTTTAGATCTAACGAATACAACCGCTTATTGCAAAGGGTAATCAACATATTCATGCGGTGAATATTTCCACTAATGTTCTTAAGAGGTTCAAGAGATTTCTGCAAGATTTTAGTAACTTCACAAATTTTTTTCAAAAACTTGTGTCTCTTCCTGAGTAGGATAAGGCCCCTTTTGTTGAGGTAGTGTTTCCACTATACCTTCTATAATTTCAAGTGCAATATGGGGATCTATTTCAATAAAATTGCCTTTGGCAACGCAATCCAAGAGATGTCTATGCGACATATTTAATCCAACATAAAAATTGCGAAGCAAAATTCTCAGATTTATTTCAGAGGTACAATTACGATAAGACTCCATTATTCTCAACCAGGCATCTTTTAAGTTTTCTCCTAGTCTCTGTTTAAAGTGAAAGATTTCGAACTCAGGAGTCAATGGAGAAGATAAGGGACTAGCCATAACGACAAGCAAACAAACTAACACACAAGCAAACAGAAAGCAAGCAGGCAAAAAGAGGCAAATAGAGAAAGAGAGGGAGGATAGAGAGATAGAGGGCGAATAAAACAGCAAGGGTGAAGTGGGGGAGAGGAAAACGAGAGGCAAATGACAAATAATGTAATGCGGGATATAAGGGTGTGATGGGTACTTGGTATGTTGACTTTTGCGTAGACCTCCCCGGCAACGGCGCCAGAAATCCTTCTTGCTACCTCTTGAGCACAGCATTGGTTTTCCCCGAAGAGGAAGGGATGATGCAGCAAAGTAGTGTAAGTATTTCCCTCAGTTTTTGAGAACCAAGGTATCAATCCAGTAGGAGGCTACGCGCGAGTCTCTCGTACCTGCACAAAACAAATAAATCCTCGCAACCAACGCAGATAGGGGTTGTCAATCCCTATAAGGCCACTTACGAGAGTGATATCTGATAGATATGATAAGATAATATTTTTGGTATTTTTATGATAAAAGATGCAAAGTAAAATAAAGGCAAAGTAAATAGGAAAGGAAATAACTAAGTAGTAGGAGATCAATATGATAAAGATAGACCCGGGGGCCATAGGTTTCACTAGTGGCTTCTCTCGAGAGCATAAGTATTCTATGGTGGGTGAACAAATTACTGTTGAGCAATTGACAGAATTGAGCATAGTTATGAGAATATCTAGGTATGATCATGTATATAGGCATCACGTCCGAGACAAGTAGACCGACTCCTGCCTGCATCTACTACTATTACTCCACTCATCGACCGCTATCCAGCATGCATCTAGAGTATTAAGTTAAAAACAGAGTAACGCCTTAAGCAAGATGACATGATGTAGAGGGATAGACTCCTGCAATATGAAGAAAACCCCATCTTGTTATCCTCGATGGCAACAATACAATACGTGCCTTGATGCCCCTACTGTCACTGGGAAAGGACACCGCAAGATTGAACCCAAAGCTAAGCACTTCTCCCATTGCAAGAAAGATCAATCTAGTAGGCCAAACCAAACTGATAATTCAAAGAGACTTGCAAAGATAACCGATCATACATAAAAGAATTCAGAGAAGATTCAAATATTGTTCATAGATAGACTTGATCATAAACCCACAATTCATCGATCTCAACAAACACACCGCAAAAAGAAGATTACATCGAATACTTCTCCACAAGAGAGGGGGAGAACGTTGTATTGAGATCCAAAAAGAGAGAAGAAGCCATCTAGCTACTAACTATGGACCCATAGATCTGAGGTAAACTACTCACACTTCATCGGAGGGGCCATGGTGTTGATGTAGAAGCCCTCCATGATGGATGCCCCCTCCGACGGAGCTCCGGAACAGGCCCCAAGATGGGATCTCGTGGATACAGAAAGTTGCGGCGGTGGAATTAGGGTTCTGGCTCCGTATCTGATCGTTTGGGGGTACGTGGATATATATAGGAGGAAGGAGTATGTCGGTGGAGCAACAGGGGGCCCACGAGGGTGGAGGGCGCGCCTGGTGGGGGTGGGCGCGCCCCCCTACCTCGTGGCCTCCTGTTTCCTTTCTTGACGTAGGGTCCAAGTCTCCCGGGTCTTTTTCATTGAGAAAATCACGTTCCCGAAGGTTTCATTCCGTTTGGACTCCGTTTGATATTCCTTTTCTTCGAAACCCTAAAACAGGCAAAAAACAGCAATTCTGGGCTGGGCCTCCGGTTAATAGGTTAGTCCCAAAAATAATATAAAAGTGGATAATAAAGCCCAATAATGTCCAAAACAGTAGATAATATAGCATGGAGCAATCAAAAATTATAGATACATTGGAGACGTATCACATACCGATGGACAAAGGGAATTGTGTACGGGATTGATTGAATCCCCGACATCGTGGTTCATCCGATGAGAACATCGTGGAACATGTGGGAACCAACATGGGTATCCAGATCCCGCTGTTGGTTATTGGATGGAGAGGTGTCTCGATCATGTCTGCATGGTTCCCGAACTCGTAGGGTCTACACACTTAAGGTTCGGTGGCGCTAGAGTTGTAATGGGAATAGTATGTGGTTACCAAAGGTTGTTCAGAGTCTGGATGAGATCCCTGACATGACGTGGAACTCCAGAATGGTCCGGAGGTGAAGATTGATATATTGGACGAAGGGTATTGGAGTCCGGATTTGTTCTGGTAGTACCGGGTGACGACCAGCGTGACCAAAAGGAGTTTCGGAGGCCCCGACAAGCGCTGGGGGGCCTTATGGGCCAAGGGAGGGGGAACACTAGCCCACTAAGGGGTTGTGCGCCCCTCCCACCCCATCTCATGTAATCTGGAGAGGTGGGGGCGCCTCCCCTAGGGCAGCCACCCCTCCCGGCTTGGGGGGCAAGTTTCCTTGGGGTGGGGGCGCCCAAACCCATCTAGGGTTTCCCCTGTGGCCGCCGCCCGTCCCCTAGGGATACCCTAGGGCACCTCCTCCTCCCCCTTCCCCCTATATATAGTGAGGGAGAGAGAGGGTAGCTGCACCCCTTCCCTGGCGCAGCCCCTCCCTCCTCCAACACCTCCTCCTCCTCTGTAGCGCTTAGCGAAGCTCTGCCGGAGAACCACGAGCTCCACCACCACGATGCCATCGTGCTGCAGAGTTCTCCCTCAACTTCTCCTCTCCCCTTGCTGGATCAAGAAGGAGGAGACGTCCCTGGGTTGTACGTGTGTTGAACGCGAAGGCGCTGTCCGTTCGGTGCTTGAATTGGATCTTCCGCGATTTGAATTGCCGCGAGTACGACTCCATCAACCGCGTTCTTGTAATGCTTCCGCTTAGCAATATTCAAGGGTATGAAGATGCACTCCTTCTCACTCATTGCTAGCATCTCCTAGATTGATATTGGTGACATGTAGGAAAATTTTGAATTATTACTATGTTCCCCAACAACTCCCCAAGTGACCTCACCACTCCCCAAGCAACCTCATCAACGTTATTGTGCCCTTTTGACCATCTTGTGTTGAGCCGCCATTCTCCATGATTGCCGCCTCTTAGGAAGTTCAAGAAGGTTGCACCCTCCACCTCATCATCCTCCATGATGTTGCAACAACACATGATGTCTTGCCCTCTAGCTTTGTCGGCCTTGTGTGGAGTCTACTCGAGCTTAGGGCAAAAAAGTACACATGATCCAGGGTTTTCTTGGGCATGAAGCACAAATCCATGCCATCATTGATGATTTGATTTCGATGTAATCTTGGGGAAGTAAGATAAAATAAGAGAGAAGGAAATGAAGGGGGTGCACCCACGAGACTATTAGTATAGTAGGCGTTATTCTATGGCGACTTCAATGCTAGATATCTATCTGTCATGTTGAAGCGGCTGGTTGCTACGACTTCCCTTGTCCATGCTTAAGATGATGTTGATCGCAAGATTGCCACAAGACATGGATGGGTCCTTATGTTTACGGTATTTTCAAAACATGATAATAGAAAAAAAGGTTATGCTAGGAATATATACACATGCAAACCACAACATGGGAAGCACATGGTTCCGTTAAACCTAGGTGTTTGGTTGACTTGATCAAAGGGGAAACCTTGTCCCACCTAAAGAGAAGGCCAAGGAAGAAGAAGGAGGGGGGGGGGGTCTCTCCCCTCTATCTTCCGGGGCGTCGAAGTGCCGTCGGGGGAATCATCATCATTGCCATTGTCTCCATCGCCTCCATCAACTTTACCATCATATCCATTGCCATCTCCACCCTCACTGGTACAGCGACATCCTAAACAAACGGTTTAAAACCCCTTTCCGCGACGAAATTTGGAACCATTGCCAAGTGAGTGTGGGCGATAGGGGGGTCCTTCCCACATGACCCAGAAATCGTCGGGGATAGGCCCTCGTGGGACCCAGGCTGGGGCCATGTGCGATCGGGCGAGGCATGGAAACCCAATCATTTCCGTAGGTATGTACATCCCACATGGTGAATCCCATAAATCATTTCCGTAGGTATGTACATCCCACACGGTGAATCCCATAAATCATTTCCGTAGGTATGTACATCGCACAAGGTGAATGCCAGAAATCATTTCCGTAGGTATGTACATCCCACACGGTGAATCCCAGAAATCATTTCCGTAGGTATGTACATCCCACACGGTGAATCCCAGAGATCATTTCCGTAGGTATGTACATCCCGCACGGTGAATCCCAGAAAATCATTTCCGTAGGTACGTACATCCCACACAGTTCTTTGTGTGGAAACATTTGTGCAAGGTGGCCTAACGCAAACAGTTCGCTGCCGGAAGCCGTGTGTGATTGATAGTTGATCAAACATGCTTACTTTCTGGAAACCATGCGGGCTGTTTGAGTTCATCGCCCATGGTGTTGTCTGAGTAACTGTTTGCAATAGAAAACCCCAATAAGCAGGGTAATTAGCCTAGTATTGATAATCCATGTACTAATCAAACTGATATTTGTTATAAAACATGCCAGATATTTCATATCCATATAAAAGCAACCAGGATTTCATAATCGAATTACATCAGATAGCTTCGACACTCAGTTACGCCATTACACAACAACACCAAGTTTCACATGCAACATCAAAAACCTTTGGAAAGTAGCATCATACACGGTAAATAGACAGATGAATCTCATTTGGGAAACTGCAGAAGCGGAAGACAAATATTGAGCCTTCAGTGATGTTGAATGTCCTTGCAACTTTAGGCCAGTGGCTATGGATAATTTCCCACCCAACCTTCATCCTCTTCAGCAAGACTTCAATATTGTACCATGGGTGTTGAATGAATACCGTCCTCGCCTCTTGACCATGCAGGTGGTTTGAGAGGTAATCATTGGTGAACTGCTTTGAAAAGTACTGAAAACAAAGCTATGCATAAATCGCTGTTGTAAATTTTGAAATGGCGCAAGGGGTAAAAACAAGGTAAAAGAGTTGGTACCATCCTATAGTTGACTGATGTCTTCTTCAATGTGCAAACAAAGATCTTGCTATTATTCGTCGCAAGCTTCTTCATCCTAACAATCTTCCTGAGTTTCTTGACTTGACTGATATTCATGGACATCTCATTTCCCCATATGCAAAATGGGTCGAACAGTGGGTCTAAGCCTCTGACAGCAGGACCTACATGTGCAAGACCAAATTGTAAGAAACCTAAATATTAGAATGATTCCTGCAACTGCACAATAATGTGCTATTAGCCAAAGGACCCTGCTTGAACAAACCTCGATGGTAAACCGCAATGTCTCCCATTGTTTCCCTGCAACACACATACGGAAGATCTTGATCAGGTTAACTGAGAGTTGCCATACTATCAGTAGAATATGTAGTGAGTACAACTGTTAGTGTCAAAACCGGCGGATCTCGGGTAGGGGGTCCCGAACTGTGCGTCTAAGGCGGATGGTAACAGGAGGCAGGGGACACAATGTTTACCCAGGTTCAGGCCCTCTTGATGGAGGTAATACCCTACATACTGCTTGATTGTTCTTGATGATATGAGTATTACAAGAGTTGATCTACCACGAGCTCGAAGAGGCTAAACCCTAGAATCTAGCCTATGGTATGATTGTATGTTGTCCTACGGACTAAAACCCTCCGGTTTATATAGACACCGGAGGGGGCTAGGGTTACACAAGGTCGGTTACAAAGGAGGAGATATACATGTCCGTATTGCCTAGCTTGCCTTCCACGCCAAGTAAAGTCCCATCTGGACACGAGACGAAGTCTTCAATCTTGTATCTTCATAGTCCAACAGTCCGGCCAAAGGATATAGTCCGGCTGTTCGGAGACCCCCTAATCCAGGACTCCCTCAGTAGCCCCCAAACCAGGCTTCAATGACGTTGAGCCCAGCACGCAGTATTGTCTTCGGCATTGCAAGGCGGGTTGTTCTCCAAATCTTGAATGTCTGTTAAGTAGTGTCTGGCCCCATAAATGTTGGACTTCTTGGCTTCTGTGCTTAATAAGGGCTATCTTCCACACGTCGAATGAATACGAGGAGCCCGGGCGTTTTTACATTCGCCCCCTAGCCAGGTAAATAAATTGTCTATTAAAGGGATGGGGATTCTTAGATCCAATCCATACCATCCTCCCACGGCGAGAATCCATCGGAGCGCGCTTCGGAAAAAATCACTCCAACATGGTCAACCACCGCAGCTCCTCCTCCCACCCCATAGCCCTAAGCCCGGTGATTGGGAGAGGAATTCAGTCCCACACAGTCGATTAGTAGAGCTGCAGACTCAGGGATTTCTCCCTCCAGTGTATATGGTCCCTGTCCGAGCCGGGCTCGCCACCTATAATGGTGGGGAGCAAGCGGAGAGCTTCCCCAGCCCCTCTAAGGGGGAGCGGGTGTGCCTTGTTCCTTACTTACTAAGGGGACTCGGATTTCCAATTCATCTGTTCCTCTGCAGGCTCCTGGAGTTTTACAGTCTCCAATTGCATAATTTCACCCCTGCTTCCATATTACACATCGCCGGCTACGTTGCCCTTTGCGAGCTATTTCTGGGCTGCGAGGCTCATTTCGAGCTGTGAAAAAGGTTATTTTGCCTTGTGCCCCGCACAAAGAAGGGGTCACTTTATCAAGTGGGCGGAGCCAAAATATGGCGCATCATCGAAACCGGATACCTGTCCGGTACTCTGAAGAAGACGTGCGAAGACTGGCCTTCAGAGTGGTTTTATATGGAGGACGTCCCCCTTCCAGACCCTGTTCGGCGGGGTCTTCCTGATTTCAACAATGCTCCTCTGAAGAAACGCCGAAGCTGGCGCCCACGGAGCCCCTAGGAGGAAGACAACGGAGAAGTCTTTTACCCAATGAACCGGATTAAAGCGCTGGCTCAATCAGGATTGACAATAATCGAGGTTATGTCAATATGCATAACGCGGGGAGTGCAGCCACATCAATATCGAGGCCACCCCCTGTGGTGTGTTAATGGGGAAGATGATGCCATCCATTGTGGGCGTAAGGGACCGGAATCCACCGCTGCTTAAGCAAAAATTATGTCCGAGTTGTTCAAGGGAGAGGAAGAGGAGTTCATCCGCATCAAGCCACGGGATGGATTCTCCATGTACAACCCTCCAAGCCGGGCGAGTTATACCTCTTTACTCCCATCCTTCTCGCATTCTTCGTCGTAGGTACTCACCTTGCCATTTTACGGCAGGAATTGCGAAAAGCTGTAAGGGAGGTCAACAACCCATCTCCGCAACCACAGGACCCTGGCCGGGCCCTCGGTCCCGGACTCGAAGAGGATCCGGACATATTCGTGGAGCTGATAGACAGACAATTCTATCAAATTGAGCTGCGATGACGCCATGGTGGCCATAACGGCTGACTATCCCGGACTGCTCCCTGCGTTGCACATAAGAAAAACCAAAATCCCAACTCCCAAAAATAGGATCCCCTTTTAGACACTTCACCTACCGTACAAAACGGTGTTTTTCAGGGAAGGTATTCAGGACGCCATGCCGAACCCGCAGCAACTCGCCAACAAGAGGCATCGAAGCCGGGTAGGCCGAAAAGGAAGGCGGTCAGGATGGAGACGCCGGCGCAGAGGTATGACACAAAACCTCGCTTCGTGGTTGTCATCTTTCTCAAAATGCAATGACTTCCATGCTTGTTTAATAGAAAAAACACTCACCAAAGTATATCCGGAGAGGCTGCCGATCACGCTTCCACCAGTCGGGCTCCAGGGCCGGACATAGAGGCGGAGGCCAACATGGGGTGGACGTCAGATGCTCCTCCTACAGATGATGCGGATAGACTATCCGCTACAAATCCAGAAGTGGAGAGCGCCATGAATCATAGGCGTCGCCGGGCCGTACTCCGTGACGCTTGCTTCTCACCAGAGGCATTTGATGCCTTCAATTCTGGAGACGCGTACCTCCGTGCTGCTCAAAATGGTCTAGCCAGAGCCATGGATCAGTATGTAAGGGATAAACGGGTAAGCAAATCTGACGATTATATGTATCAGTAGCCCCTGAGACTTGAAACAGTTGATGCAACTGATTTAAGGATCATTATTTGTGCAGGTTCTTATGGAGAAGAATTCCCAACTGTCTCAAGAGCTGGACGAATGCAAGGCCCAGCTGGAAGCCGCTGTTGCCGCATTGAAGGAGTCCAAATAGGGGCCCCCTGGTAACTTTTTTGTCTATTGCAAAGAATATCCGTACCAAGTAGTATGCGACATGTATGCACACCTAACAATAGATGTTGCAGGTGGCCCCGGAGTGAATCCGGAGGCCGTGGAGGCGGATACGGTACGTGATGATCGACAGAGAAAAGCTGACGAGCGCGTGCTGACGCGAGTCAGGCAGGAGAAAAATGATCTCCAAGATGCCAATATCCGGCTGGGCGTGGAACTGAAGGATGTCCGAGCCCAGCTTGCGGACTCCATGAAGGAGAATAAACGGCTTCGGCGCGACATTTTTAGTAAGTGCTTGAATGAACTTTTTAAAGGAGTTCGGCGGAGAAGCCTGCTAACAATGTTATGTCTGCAGGTATGATGACGGGTCATCCCGTGGAGGAGATGCCAGGGTCTTCGGGTGATCTTCTACCAGAGCTCTCACAACTGCACGAACAAGTTCGGCAGGTGCTGCAGAGTATTGCTCAAGCCTTGTGGCCATCCGCGTCCCTGCCAGGAGGCATGTGGGAGCTTATAGAGAAGCTCAAGGGAGCGCGGCGGCGCTTCCGAGTATGGAAAATATCAGCCTGCCAACAAGGTGCGAGGGAAGCCTGGGCTATGGTGAAGACACGATATACCAAGGCTGACCCAAACCACATGGCCGAGGTCGGACCTATGGGGCCCGATGGGAAAGAGATCCCCGTCAGTTTAGTGTATGATAAAGTAGAATTAGCCGCAAAGTATTCCCAACAGGATTGTAGGCTAGATAGCCTGTTGGAGGGTATAGAAGAAGAATTTAATCAGTCTTAGTGACTGTGTGCTTCAAGTGACATATGTAATGTCCCTAGCCGGATTGTAAATCATTTGTCATGGCGGACCTTTTCACTTCAACCTCTGGACCCGATAGTCCGGAGTGTATCCGAATACCCACTCGGTTATATAAAAACCGGGGAATGCATGGAAACCAGGCGTAGGGGTCATAAGTGCTTGAACAGACAAGTACCCAACTAGCTATGTTATATTACATGGATAGTAAGAAACATCTTCTAGGGAATAGTTCCGTTAAGGGTTCCTTTCCCTGGGTATGCATGCCCTAATGTGCATGTCCGAACTGCGAGACGCATGTTAAAAACATCTGGGGGCGTGTAGTAATTTAAATGAAAGTCATCTTTTATTCACCGACCGAATATTCCCTTAAGAATGCTAGCTTTCGGCTTCACCCGGTCTGAGGTACACATCCGGCTGACCCGACAGTAACAATCACAGAGGTGCTCCCCTTATGCCCTAGACGAATTAACGGGAACGTAGGGCATAAATACAAGAGCCAGGCAACCTAGCTTGGCCAAAACTTAAGTCATATCGATGCATATAATGGCGAAAAAGGCACATGCGGAAGAATAACACATGTGCGGGGCATAAAGCCCGGAAAGGTAATTAGATTAAGCTTCTGTATAGGAAGCCCCCGGGTATATTGAGCGCGGTTAGTGCGTCAAGATTGTGTAACCAAGACACAAATGTAGCCCCTTAGGGCCTTGAAGAGAAAAGAGGGAAAGAAAGAGAGAAAAAACAGGTGTGCAAAAAATTCATGGAGGCAAGGAGACGAACATAGAGTCCGGCGCTAGGCATAGAATCTTCGAAGTCTGGTTGCATTCCATGGGTTTGGCTCGAGTCGATTATTCGATGCATCCCGCAGATGGTACGCTCCACCTGTCAGAATCTGATCGATAATGAAGGGACCTTCCCATTTGGGCTTGAGCTTGTTCTTTTTCCTCTCCGGCAGGCATAGAACTAGTTCGCCAACATTATAGGTTTTGGCCCGCACTTCTCTGCTTTGATACCTTCGAGCCTATTGCTGATAGAATGCGGAACGAGCTTTTGCCATGTCGCGCTCCTCCTCCAGGGCATCCAAACTGTCCTGCCGATCGAGCTTGGCCTCTCTTTCTTCGTACATGCGCACTCGAGGTGAGTCATGAATTATCTCGCAAGGCAGCACCGCCTCAGCGCCGTACACCATAAAAACGGTGTGTATCCGGTAGTGCGATTCGGTGTGGTCCGCGGCCCCCACAGTATGGAGTCGAGCTCCTCTACCCAATGAGTATCTGATTCCTTTAAAGACCGGACTAATCTGGGTTTAATGTCGCTCATGATAAGACCATTCGCTTGTTCGACTTGACCGTTAGTTTGCGGATGATACACAGAAGCATAATCGAGCTTGATGCCCATGTTGCTGCACCAAAGTTTCACCTCGTTGGCTGTAAAGTTTGTGCCGTTGTCAGTGATGATGCTGTGGGGGACGCCATAATGGTGTACAACCCCGGATATGAAGTCTATCACCAATCCGGATTCAGCCATTTTGACAGGTTTGGCTTCTATCCATTTGGTGAATTTATCCACCATGACCAGTAAGTATTTCCTCTTATGGGTTCCCCCTTTGAGGGGTCCGACCATATCGAGCCCCCAGACCGCAAAGGGCCAAGTAATGGGGATTGTTTGGAGGGCGGTAGGTGGCATGTGGCTTTGGTTTGCAAAAAGCTGGCAATTGACACAATGCTGTACCAGATGTTGTGCATCTGCCCGTGCCGTCGGCCAATAAAAACATGTATGGAAGACCTTGCTTACAAGGGCCCGGGCTGCGGCGTGGTGGCCGCCGAGTCCGGCATGAATTTCTACCAAAAGCTTCCGCCATTCCTCTTCGGAGATGCACCTTTGAAGGACTCCAGTTGTGCTTTTCTTATAAAGCTCTCCCTCATGGACCTTGTAGCCTCTAGATCGCCGCACTATGCAGCGGGCCTCGTTTTGGTCCTCGGGTAATTCCTGTCTGGTTAGGTAGGCCAAGAATGGTTCTGTACACGGGGCGATGACGGCCATTATCACATGGGCTGAAGGTGCTATTTCGGTGGCAGAGCCTCCGATTGTGTCAGGGTGTTCGGCATCTGGGGTTGTGGCCGGGTTCAGACTATTTTTGCCGGTGTCCCCTTCCCATACCACGGATGGTTTAAACAGTCTTTCCAGGGAGATGTTCGGTGGGACAGGGCCGTGTTTAGCACCAAGACGGGCTAGGATGTCCGCCGCCTGGTTGTTTTCCCGAGCCACATGATGGACTTCAAGCCCCTCGAACCAAGCTCACATTTTGAGGACGGCGTTGCGATATGCCGCCATTTACGGATCCTTGGCATCAAAGTCTCCATTTATTTGGGATATTGCGAGGTTCGAGTCCCCACGCACCTCTAGGCATTGGATGTCCATGGAGACTGCCATCCGGAGGCCGTGTAGTAGGGCCTCGTATTCGGCTGCATTTTTGGAGTTTGTATATAGTATTTGGAGCACGTATTGCACGATATCTCCGGTGGGGGATGTCAGGATAAAGCCAGCCCCCAGACCAGCCAGCATTTTAGAGCCGTCGAAGTGCATGATCCAATTGGAGTATGCGCCGTACTCTTTAGGGAGTTTGGCTTCTGTCCATTCGGCTACGAAATCGGCCAGTACTTGCGACTTAATGGCTCATCGTGGCTTATATGTTATGTCGAACAGGAGGAGCTCGATGGCCCATTTGGCAATCCGGCCCGTGGCATCGCGGTTGTTTATTATGTCATTGAGTGGTACTTCGGAGGCCACCGTAATCGTTGAAAGTAGTGTCGTAATTTCTGGGATGCCATAAATACCGCGTATGCTATATTTTGGTAATGTGGGTACCGTGATTTACATGGAGTGAGGGCGGTGGATACATAATATACCGACTTTTGAAGTGGGAATTTATGTTCGTCCATCTCTCGTTCGACGACGAGCACTGCGCTTACAACTTGGTGAGTTGCCGCTATATATAATAGTATTGGTTCGCCAACAGTTGGCGCGGCCAGGATTGGGTTGGTGGCCAGGATGGCTTTTATTTTTTCCAGTCCGGCCGTGGTTGTGTCCGTCCACTCGAAGTGTTCGATGCGCCGAAGAAGGCGATAAAGGGGAAGTGCCTTTTCTCCTAATCGGGAGATAAAGCGGCTTAAAGCCACCACGCATCCAGTCAATTTCTCGATTTACTTGAGGTTAGTTGGGATAGCCAACTATGACAAAGCTTGGATTTTAGCCGGATTTGCTTTAATTCCTCTACTGGAGACGATGAAGCCCAGGAGCTTTCCGGCGGGAACGCCGAAAACGCATTTTTCCAGATTGAGCTTAATGTAGTATGTTTAGAGATTGGTGAACATGAGCCTCAAGTCGTCTATCAAAGAGTCGACGTGTCTGGTTTTAATAACCACATCGTCTACATATGCCTCCACAGTCTTACCAATCTGCTTTTCCAGACATGTCTGGATCATGCGCTGGTATGTTGTGCCGGTGTTTTTGAGCCCGAAGGGCATTGTGTTAAAGCATAAGGGGCCGTATGGTGTTATAAATGCCGTTGCGGCTTGATCAGACTCCGCCATCTTAATCTGGTGGTAACTGGAGTATGTGTCGAGGAAGCACAATGATTCGTGTCCTGCGGTAGCGTCGATGATTTGATCGATGCGAGGGAGTGGGAAGGGATCCTTTGGGCAAGCCTTATTAAGGTCTTTGAAGTCGACACATAGGCGCCAGGATTTGTCCTTCTTTGGTACCATCACCAGGTTTGCTAGCCAATCGGGATGTTTTTATTTCTTTAATGAATCTGGCTTCCAGTAGCTTGGCCAGCTCCTCTCCCATGGCTTGTTGCTTAGGTTCAGAGAAACGCCGAAGAGTCTGCTTGGCTGGCTTGAATCCTTTTAGAATATTAAGGCTATGCTCGGTTACTCTGCGTGGGATTCCTGGCATGTCTGAAGGATGCCAGGCGAATATATCCCAATTCTCGCACAGAAACTCCCGTAGTGCGGCGTCTACAGCGGGGTCTAACTGTGCCCCAATGGATGCTATTTTTGTAGGGTCCATTGGATGGACTTGGAATTTAACTATTTCGTCCGCTGGTTTAAAGGAGGTGGACTTGGATCTTTTGTCTAGTATTACGTCGTCCCTGTCCACCGTGGAGCGCAACGCGGTTAACTCCTCCGCCACAAGGGCTTCAGATAATGCCTCGAGGGCTAGTGCAGCTGTATTGTTCTTGGCGCAGAGTGCTATGTCCAGATCACTAGCTAGAGTGATAATTCCCTTGGGTCCGGGCATTTTGAGCTTCATGTACCCATAATGGGGTATGGCTTGAAAAATCGTGAATGCCTCCCGCCCTAGAAGGGTGTGGTATCCGCTACTAAACGGGGCCACTTGGAATGTAATTTCTTTAGACATGTAATTCTCCATAGTGCCGAATACCACATCAAGTGTGATTTTCCCAGTGCAACGGACCTCCCGACTAGGGATGATTCCTCGAAAGGTCGTCCTGCTTTGCTCAATACGGTTGCTGTCTATTTCCATTTTATGGAGAGGTTCCTCATAAATGAGGTTTAATTCGCTGCCGCAGTCCATGGGCACCTTAGTGAGCCGAAAGCCGTCCACAATTGGACTGAGGACCAAAGCGGCTGGTGTTCGGGCTGTTCGGAATTTTGGTTCGTCACTGGCATTGAAGGTGATAGCCGTGTCGCTCCATGGATTTATTGCTGCCACGTGGCAGACTTCGGCAAGGCTGCGGAGTGCTCGCTTACGCCTATTATTTGAGGAGAAGGTCTCGAAGACCGTTAATACTGTGTTGTTATCCGTGGGAAGGTGCTTTGAGGTATTTTGGGCGAGAAGATCCTCACCGCTTTTGGCCACCTGCCGGAGTACCCAACATGCTCTAAGGCTGTGTGTTGATATGGTATCCGCTGTACTATGGATTTTGCTGGGCCCGTTGAGCCATCCCTCCAATACGGTTCTACGACCTGTAGTGGGTGTCGGTGTCAAAACCGGCGGATCTCGGGTAGGGGGTCCCGAACTGTGCATCTAGGCCGGATGGTAACAGGAGGCAAGGGACACGAAGTTTTACCCAGGTTCGGGCCCTCTCGATGGAGGTAAAACCCTACGTCCTTCTTGATTAATATTGATGATATGGGTAGTACAAGAGTAGATCTACCATGAGATCGGAGAGGCTAAACCCTAGAAGCTAGCCTATGGTACGATTGTTGTTCTGTATGTTCTATCGACTAGCCTGGCCTCGGTTTATATAATGCAGTAGAGGCCTAGGATAACAAGAGTCCTAGCCGAATACGCCGGTGGGGAGAAGTCCTTGTCTTGATTGCCAAGTCTTGTGGAATCTTCCATGTATGCGGCAGTTGTCCGGACTGGACCATGAGTATACGGCCATGGGGGCCCTCGGCCCAATCTAACAGATCGGGAGACGACGTGGTGAGTACCCCCTAGTCCAGGACACCATCAATAGCCCCCTGAACCGGTCTTCAAGTTAGGGACACTCCTCGATTCTTCCAAACTGTTCTTCATCTTCGGTTGTCGGTCTGGAAAACTATTTCAACAAATCTTCTCATCTTCGATCTTGAGGATCGCCGAAATGCATTCGACGAGTTTACACATCGGGTATCCGAGGGGCCCCTTTAAGTTTCCGGCCTTTATCAATGCCTTGTTATTTTTATGCCACACCTCGGGTTTGAAGTTGTTCCCGGGAGGCAGTGTCCTCTTGCGTCCGAGCTCAAACGCCGGACTGCATTCGAGGTATTTTTTGCAGCCGAGCACCAATGCCGAACTGCTTCCAAGCTCCAACGCCGAAATGTATCCGATCTCCAACGCCGGACTGTGTCCAAGCTCCAACGCCGGACTATATCCAAGATGTCATAGATCATCTTGGTCCAAAAAAGTTGAAGGAGTTTAGCCGAGCTTAATGCCGGAAATGCCCTTTATGGAGCCAGCCACTAGCGCCTGAGCTTTATGCCGGACTGCTTCCGAGGTGGTGCACCACCCCTACTGTGGGCCGATTTTTTGTCAATATTTTTTATTGGTGCAATTTATTCTCTGCCGAGATATATAGTCAGTAGCCCTCAAGGTGTGTATCGGTCTAAAACCCGGGATGCACCTGAAGGATGACGTAAGACCGCTGATCCCAGTAGTCGCTGAGACTCAGGTTAATTTGCAAAATCAGTCTGAGGATCAAGTCCTAGCTCGGCAGAATACTTCGGGACACTAAAAGCGGCGTGCTCAGTCCTCGAGACTCAGGTTGGGTGCGGCCGACCAACCTGAGGATTAAAATCTCCTCAGAAACTATATTGCACATAAAATTTTCTGCATTGGACATGCAATGCAGTAGCCCCCGAGACACTGGTCGGGTGGCAACACCAGATCAGGGGATCATTGTACCCCTTTAATATTTGTAAATAATAAGCCCGAAGCCCAGTAGCCCCCGAGCCTTAATGCGGGCACGGGTGGCCGAATTAAGGATCAATATCGATAGTAAAATCACAGATTATGTGCAATGACTCAATGTATCCAAGTACTTTACGTCATTAATGCTCAGATCCGCATTGTACAAAACTTTGTTGACCGACCATCGGCTTCCACCTCCTCGGCTAGTAGCCGAGGAGTGTTTGTCCTACTTTATAAAGCCTTTATGCGGGAAAAGATTTACCATAAACAAGGCAATCTGGCCATACGGTTTTATGAACAAAGGTACGCAGAGACATATGTTATATTACTGTTTAACATAAGAAATGTCTTCCAAAGAAAATAGTCTCGCTATCGGTTCCTTTCTTTGGGTTGTCATGCTAAGCATGATCATGCAGCCTCGGCTCTAATGTAAGAGCAAAATATCGAGGATTTAGTTTGGGAGGCCAGTTAATAGCCCTCGGTAGTGTTCGGCGACAGTCGAGGTCAAGCCGTAAACACTTCGGCTATTGTTATGAATGGCCCGTCATTTAACACCGTCATCGGATCACTCACCAGTTTACGCTTATTGTGACAGTCAGTTTTCGGCTTTCTATTGACCGAAGACACAATTCGAAATCGATGCATATATAGCAATATCCGAGAATGTTTTTGCCGAATCTCTAAAGGTGTCCGGCGTTGCACTGCGAGACTTGTGCTGAAAACACACAAATAGTTTAAAAGTGCCACAAGCTTGGAAAACCAAAAAACGTCAATAAAAACTTGATGTCCGAACAAGATCAAGTGTTCGGTGCCAATCTGAAAATTGGCCTTAGAAAAAAAGTGCTTCTGTCGTGCTTTAACATGACACATCCTATCTCAAGACTTCAAGCGGGTCAGCCTACGGCTTCAACCTCCTATCCCGAAGGCGGAGTACTTCTCGTTAGGCCAGCTTAGCAAACTAAACTCTAGCGGCTTTGAGAGAGAAATTAGGCTCCCCGGCTAGTGAGCACACACTCGTGTCGAAAAAAGGAGTGATAAATAATAATAATAATAAAACTTTGCAACGACTAAGAAGAAGAACACTTATTATAAAACGGCTCAAATAAACTTAAGAGCCTCAAGTGACTTGAGTAAAAGAATGATTCCATGTATCGAAGTACTTATATCATATCTATGTTCAACTGAACTTTAAACGCGTCTTAACCGACCGTCGGCTTCTCCCTCTTTGGTCAAGGACCGAAAAGTGTTATGTACTCCATCTGTCGAGAATATCGACGTTGTTTCCAATAACTAGGCAATCAGGCCATAAGGCTGTAACAGACAAAGCGCGCTCAGGGAACTTAAGCTATATTACTGCAAAGAGTAAGAAGCATCTTCGAAGAAAATAGTACCCCCACCGATACCTTTCTTCGGTTCTCATTATTATTATGAGACTTGTGCAATAGATTTTTTGTACTCATGAGTTCCGTTGTCTGTCGACCATCATTGAAAACAATAAGAGCGCTAGCTTTCGGCTTCACCCAGTCTGAGGTCCGGCTCGGGTGACCCGATCGTGACAATCGCAGAGGTGCTCCCTTTACTCCCTAGCCGAATAATCAGGAATGTAGGGGTAAACACAGGAGCGAGGCAACCCAGCTTGCAAATCGCTTAAGTCAATATGGTGCATATTGTGGCGTAATACACGAACAAGGAACGAAGCCGTACAAGTATAATCATATGCAAGAGGAAAAGCTTCATAAAGGAAGCCCCCAAGTAAACGAGGTATTTGAATTTATGCGTCACAAACAAAGTTTGGACAAGGAAATTTTTTACCAGCAACTTTTTTCCAAAAAAGTATAATTCTTGGTCGAACCGAACACAAGTTAGAAATTAAAGCTTTGAGCATGAAAGCGACTTAGTTGGTTAATGTGTTCGGTATTGATGACGCGGTCCGAGCTTGATGCGGGGCAAGGTTTCATCCCCCAAGCCGGTCCCGAGGTGGCGGAGCGGAGAGCCCGACACGTTGAAGTGGTGACATAGCACGGTCAATGCAGACCGGCAGAGTGACGCCGAAGTCCCCGGATCATTTTCCTGTGCACAAAAAATAGTGCAAACTGGAGATAATGATAATTAAAAAAATCGTTGCATGATAAATAATTTATGCAAAGTGAGTAATAAAAGAAATATGGCCTGGCGCCGAAGTCAATGTCGATGCAGGGCATCGGCGTGATGCGGTAAAGGCGTGGCAAAGCCTGAATTCATAGGTCGGTCCTAGTTCTGGATGCGGCATTCGCCGGACTATGTACGGAGACTGACTGAACCACCATGCGACCATCGTTAATGCGGCCACCATTTGATAGACCTGTGTACATTTGATGGACGGGGCAGAGTAATAATTCCTTGGAAAAAATGAACACAAATAAGGAAAAAATACTGGGATTAATAGCACCTAGTTTATTTGTTGTAGCAATCCTAAGGAAGGTGATTCCCAAAATTGGGACTCAATCCGCACACCCATTGCCTGATGGGTGATAAAACGACGACATGGCAATGCTGGCAAAGGTTGGCTCGCCAAGGCAAAGCTCTCGGTTCAGCTAACGTGACGGAGCTGGTCGGCTAGTGACGCCGAAGTGTCCGGAGTAGGTTGATGAAGAGAAGGCGAAGCCCCCGGTCCATCCGAGATGTCGAAGCCTCGATGTCAGCCGATGAGTCGAAGTAGGTAGGCGTGATGGACACCAGCTTGAAGAAGCAATAGTGCGGCCCTGCCGATGCAGGTCGTGACGTGGTCGATGCTGGCTTGATGAAGCGACCGTGCGGCGATGCCGGTATTCCCGCTCCGTGTAATCCGTGAGGCGGCGATGTTGATGATGATTTATCCTTCGTGATGCCGGACTCTTGTTCGACTTGCCGAGATGATGATCCGAAGAAGTTGAGCTTGGCTCAACAAAGTGACGACGTGTCTAGCGCAGGTCGGCAGCCGTGGAACAATATTGCCGGACTGGTTTGACACCAGCATGATGTTGAAGATCATGTTCAAAAGATCTTAAAGTTAGTGGGATGTGTTCGGAAACAAAACACAACACCCCATACAAAACTTCCTTCAAAAGGGATGTCCGAAATCCCATTCCTAAAAAAGACGAACTCGGGACGGATTTGTTTTCGTGCAGAAAACAGATCCGAAAAGTGATGCACTAATCGGAAGGTTCCCGGAGTTTGGACGGTCGGATCGAGCTGAAAGTTTGAGAGGTGGTAGATATAGGAATTCCACAGCCGATCAACGGTTGGATCTTCCAAAGGACGTCCGAGTTAGAAGCTGGACACCACGCCCTAAACTCATCCAGATTCCCGTCCAGATTTGACAGGGCTCCGGTATATCGTGGATTGCCAGAGATTCCTCCATCGGAACTCGACGAAATTTTTCAGGGTTGTTGTAGACTCAATTCCGCACAATTCCACCAAAGTGATCGTTAAAAAGACACTTGAGGAGGCGGTGGCGGCGGACATAAGTTTGGTGTTTGGAAAAATAGCACGGTCGCCCGAGGGCAATGTTGACATTGAGCCCCCGGGCTCCATGGATGATTCCTCCATGATCTTGATAGAGATCGGAGTTGATGTTGATGAAGGCCCTCGTCCGAACATGATGATCGGAGATGGAGCACGGTCCTCGGTCGAGCCAAGGTGACCAGTCGAGCCGGCGACGAAGATGCCGGCATTGCAGTTGACCTGCAGACGAGCCATCGGTCCTTTTGCCGATCGCACAGCGGAACTCTCAATGAAAGCACCAATGTCGGTGTCAAAACCGGCGGATCTCGGGTAGGGGGTCCCGAACTGTGCATCTAGGCCGGATGGTAACAGGAGGCAAGGGACACGAAGTTTTACCCAGGTTCGGGCCCTCTCGATGGAGGTAAAACTCTACGTCCTGCTTGATTAATATTGATGATATGGGTAGTACAAGAGTAGATCTAGCACGAGATCAGAGATGCTAAACCCTAGAAGCTAGCCTATGGTATGATTGTTGTTCTGTATGTTCTATCGAATAGCCTGGCCTCGGTTTATATAATGCACCAGAGGCCTAGGATAACAAGAGTCCTAGCCAAATACGCCGGTGGGGAGAAGTCCTTGTCTTGATTGCCAAGTCTTGTGGAATCTTCCATGTATGCGGCAGTTGTCCGGACTGGCCCATGAGTATACGGCCATGGGGGTCCTCGGCCCAATCTAACAGATCGGGAGACGACGTGGTGAGTACCCCCTAGTCCAGGACACCGTTAGTGGGCGTTTGCTTCTTTGTAATTGAGTCGGGCGACTTATGAGAGTGCACCCTTTTAGTTCAGACTGGGGGTTTTGTCAAAGCCGGATTATCCCAAAATTGTGTTTGGGTTTTCCAAGCACTTTCCATCGCATAGTATTTCCGTACTATGGCCGCCAAGTCAGCGAAGTGTGCAACGTCACGTCGACTTATGGCGTTGAGGACTCCCTTGTCCGTGCAATTGTTGCAAAAGAACGAAATTGCATCTTCCTCGCGACAGTCCTTGACCTTGTTCATTACAAGGAGGAATCTAGCCCAATAGTGATGTACTGTCTCTTGGGGCACTTGCCTAATGTGGGAAACATCATTTGTATCTAGGTGGGTGGGTGGATTTAAGTCCAGACCTTGACCCAATCTGTGATCCCGGGGCAGGGGAGTTTCTGATCTTGGAAGTTCGGGCTCCGGGATGTTGCCCTGTGGGTTTGGTATGCGGCCTGATTCTGGATTCAGGGTTAGGGCGGTGTCCTCCCGTGGGCGAGTATCCTGTTTGGAGGGCTCGGGTATCCGGACATAGTTCGTCCTCAGGACAGAGGGAGAATTGCCGCATTGCTCCTCCATCACCGCTATCTGATGGGTGACCGGCGGAGAGTTAATCTCCCTTTGGTCGGGTTTAAGCCCGATCTGACCGTAGTCTGTAGTGACTCCCAGAGCGGCAATGCGATCCAAGAGCTCGTTCAAAGAGGAGAGCTCCATTGGATCCATCTGCTCGGCAAATTTTGAGCCGATGTGGAGGCTATTTTCGATGACCCGAGAGGTCATCGTCGGTGCAGCGGCCGAGCGGGTGGTCATGACGAAGCCGTCTAGTCGAAGAGTTTGGCCTACAGCCAGGGCTCCCCTAGAGGTGATGTTGTCCTTGACAGCGAGGCGAGCCATCTTCCGTATGATGACGACACAGTGGAACTCTCAATGAAAGCACCAATGTCGATTGTCGGTGTCAAAACCGGCGGATCTTGGGTAGGGGGTCCCGAACTGTGCGTCTAAGGCGGATGGTAACAGGAGGCAGGGAACACGATGTTTTACTCAGGTTCGGGCCCTCTTGATGGAGGTAAAACCCCACGTCCTGCTTGATTTATTCTTGATGATATGGGTATTACAAGAGTTGATCTACCACGAGATCAGAGAGGCTAAACCCTAGAAGCTAGCCTATGGTATGATTGTATGTATATGATCTATCGACTAGCCTGTCCTCGGTTTATATAATGCACCAGAGGCCTAGGATAACAAGAGTCCTAGCCGAATACGCTGGTGGGGAGGAGTCCTTGTCTTGATCACCAAGTCTTCTAGAATCTTCCATGTATGCGGCAGCTGTCCGAACTGGCCCATGAGTACAGGCCATGGGGGTCCTCGGCCCAATCTAACAGATCGGGAGATGACGTGGTGAGTACCCCCTAGTCCAGGACACCGTCAGTAGCCCCCTAAACCGGTCTTCAAGTTAGAGACGCTCCTCGATTCTTCCAAACTGTTCTTCATCTTCGGTTGTCGGTCTTGGAAACTGGTTCAACAAATCTTCCCATCTTCGATCTTGAGGATCACCAAAATGCATTCTATGAGTTTACACGTCGGGTATCCGAGGAGCCCCTTTAAGTTTCTGGCCTTTATCAATGCCTTGTTATTTTTATGCCACACCTCGGGTTTGAAGTTGTTCCCGGGAGGCAGTGTCCTCTTGCGTCCGAGCTCTAACGCCGGACTGCATTCGAGGTATCTTTTGCAGCCGAGCACCAATGCCGGACTGCTTCCGAGCTCTAACGCCGAAATGTATCCGAGCTCCAACGTCGGACTGTGTCCAAGCTCCAACGCTGGACTATATCCAAGATGTCATAGATCATCTTGGTCCAAAAGAGTTCAAGGAGTTTAGCCGAGCTTAATGCAGGAAATGCCCTCTATGGAGCCAGCCACTAGCGCCCGAGCTTTATGTTGGACTGCTTTCCGAGGTGGTGCACCACCCCGAGAGTGGGCCAATTTTTTGTCAATATTTTTGATTGGTGCAATTTATTCTCTGCCAAGATATATAGCTAGTAGCCCTCAAGTGTGTATCGGTCTAAAACCCGAGATGCACCTAAAGGATGACATAAGACCGCTGATCCCAGTAGCCGCTGAGACTCAGGTTGATTTGCAAAATCGGTCTGAGGATCAACTCCTAGCTTAGCAGAATACTTCGGGACACAAAAAGCGGTGTGCAGAGTCCTCGAGACTCAGGTTGGGTGCGGCCGACCAACCTAAGGATCATAATGTCCTCGAAAACTATATTGCAATTAAATTTTCTGTACTGGATTGCCAATGCAGTAGCCCCCGAGACACTGGTCGGGTGGCAACACCAGATCAGGGGATCGATACGCCCCTTTAAAATTAGTAAATGATAAGCCTGAAGCCCAGTAGCCCTGGAGCCTTAATGCGGGCACGGGTGGCCGAATTAAGGATCGATATCCAGAGTAAAATCACAAATTATGTGTAATGATTCTATGTATCCAAGTACTTTACATCATTAATGCTCGGATCCGCATTGTACAAAACTTTGTTCACCGACCTTCGGCTTCCTCCTCCTCGGCCATTAGCCAAGGAGTGTTTGTCCTACTTTATAAAGCCTTTATGAGGGCAAAGATTTACGACAAACAAGGCAATCTGGCCATACGGTTTTATAAACAAAGGTACACAGAGAGATATGTTCTATCACTGTCTAACATAATAAATGTCTTCCAAAGAAAATAATCCCGCTATCGGTTCCTTTCTTTGGGTTGTCATGCTGAGCATGGTCATGAAACCTCAGCTCTAATGTAAGAGCAAAATATTGAGGATTTAGTTTGGGAGGCCAGTTACTAGCCCCCGGTAGTGTTCGACGACAGTCGAGGTCAAGCCGTAAACACTTCGGCCAGTGTTATGAATGACCAGTCATTTAACACCGTCATCGGATTGCTGACCAGTTTACGCTTATTGTGACAGTCAGTTTTTGGCTTTCTCCACTGAGGTGCTTAACCATGTGAGCTGGAAGCACAATCGCAGTGGTTCTCCCTTTGCACACCTAGCCGAACAAAGCGGAACGTAGGAGGCAAGCGCAGGAGCCGGGTAACCCAACTATTGACCAAAGACACAATTCAAAACCAATGCATATATAGTGAGATCCGAGAATGTTTTTGCCGAATCTATAAAGGTGTCCAGCATTGCACTATGAGACTTGTGCTGGAAACACACGAATAGTTTAAAAGTGCCATAACCTTGGAAAACTAAAAAAACGTTAGTAAAAACTTGACGTCCGAACAAGATCAAGTGTTCGATGCCAATCCGAAAATTAGGGAAAAAATTGTGCTTCTATCGTGCATTAATATTACACATCCAATCTCAAGACTTCAAGCGGGTCAGCCTACGGCTGCAGCCTCCTATCCCGAAGGCGGAGTGCTTCTCGTTAGACCAGTTTAGCGAACTAAACTCGAGCGGTCACTAGAGCGAAAATGGGTTATCTGGCTATTGACCACACACTCACGTCGAAAAAGGAGCGATAGAAAAAGACTTTGTAACGACCAAGAAGAAAACACATTTACTATAAAATAGCTCATATAAATTTTAAGATCCCCCAAGTGACTTGGGTAAAAGAATTTTATGTATAATGATTGTATGTACCGAAGTACTTATATCATATCTTTGTTCAACCGAACTTTAAACGCGTCTTAACCGACCGTCGGCTTCTCCCTCTTCGGTCAAGGACCGAAAAGTTTTATGTACTCCACCTGTCAAGAATATCGACAGTGTTTCCGATAACCAAGCAACCGGGCCATAAGGCTGTAACAGACAAAGCGCGCTCAGGGAAATTATGCTATATTACAGACGAAGTGTAAGAAGCATCTTCGAAGAAAATAGTACCCCCACCGATACCTTTCTTTGGTGCTCATTATTGCTATGAGACTTGTGCAATAGATTTTTTGTACTCATGAGTTCCATTGTGTGCCGAGCATGATTGAAAACAATAAGAGCGCTAGCTTTCGGCTTCACCCAGTCTGAGGTCAGAGCTCGGAGGACCCGGTCGTGACAATCGCAGAGGTGCTCCCTTTACTCCCTAGCCGAACAATCGGGAACGTAGGGGTAAGCACAGGAGCCAGGCAACCCAGCTTGCAAATCGCTTAAGTTAATATGGTGCATATTGTGGCGTAATACACGAACAAGGAACGAAGCCGTACAAGTATAATCATATGCAAGAGGAAAAGCTTCATAAAGGAAGCCCCCAAATAAACTGGGTATTTGAATATGTGTGTCACAAACAAAGTTTGGACAAGGAAATTTTTTACAAGCAACTTTTTTCCAAAAAGGTATAATGCTTGGTCGAACCGAACACAAGTTAAAAATTAAAACTTTCAGCATGAAAGCGACTTAGCTGGTTAATGTGTTCGACATTGATGACGCGGTCCAAGCTTGATGCGGGACAAGGTTCCATCCCCCAAGCCGGTCCCGAGGTGGCAGAGCGGAGAGCTCGAGACGTCGAAGTGGTGACATAGCACGGTCAATGCAAACCGGCAGAGTGACGACGAAGTCCCCGGATCATTTTCCTGTGCACAAAAAATAGTGCAAACCAGAGATAATAGTAATAATAATAATTAAAAAAATCGTTGCATAATAAATAATTTATGCAAAGTGAGTAATAAAAGAAATATGGCCTGGCGCCGAAGTTAATGTCGATGCAGGGCATCAGCGTGATGCGGTAAAGGCGTGGCAAAGCCTGAATTCATAGGTCGGTCCGAGTTCCGGATGCGGCGTTCACCGGACTATGTACGGAAACTGACCGAACCACCACGCGACCGTCGTTAATGCAACCATCATTTTATAGACCTGTGTACAGATGATGCACAAACCAGAATAATAATTCCTTGGGAAAAATAAACCCAAACAAGCAAAAAATACTAGGATTAATAGCACCTGGTTTATTTGTTGTAGCAATCCGAAGAAAGGTGATTCCCAAAATTGGGACTCGATCTGCACACCCATTGCTTGATGGGCGATAAAGCGACGGTATGGCAATGCTGGCAAAGGTTGGCTCGCCGAGGCAAAGCCCTCGGTCCAGCTAACATGACGAAGCTGGTCGGCTAGTGGCGCCGAAGTCTGCGGAGTAGGTTGATGAAGAGAAGGCAAAGCCCCCGGTCCATCCGAGATGTCGAAGCCTCGATGTCAGCCGATGAGTCGAAGTAGGTCGGCGTGATGGACACCAGCTTGAAGAAGCAATAGTGCGGCCCTGCCGATGCAGGTCGTGACGTGGTCGATGCCGGCTTGATGAAGTGACCATGCGGCGATGCCGGTATGCTCGCTCCGTGCAATCCATGGGGCGACGATGTTGGTGATGATTTATCCTTCGCGATGCCAGACTCTTGTTCGGCTTGCCGAGATGATGATCCGAATAAGTTGAGCTCGGCTCAACAAAGTGACGACGTGTCTAGCGCAGGTCGGCAGCCTTGGAGCAATATCGCCGGACTGGTTTGACACCAGCATGATGATGAAGGCGACCTCAGGGGAGGCTTAAAAATTTGCGGGCACGTGTTTAAAAAGAATGCACAATACCCTAGAAGAGAATTCCTCTAAAAAGGTTGTTCAATGTCACGTTCATAAAGAAACATGAATTCGGGTCGGATCCGTATTCACGCAGAAAACGGATCCGAAAATTGATCCATGCATCGGAAGGTTCCCGGAGTTTGAACCGTCGGATCGAGCTGAAATTTGGAGGACTGGTAGATATGTGAATTCCGCAGTAGATGAACAATTGGATTTTCCAAAGGACCTCCGAGCTAGGCTCTGGAGACCACGCCCTAAACTCATCCAGATTCCCGTCTAGATGTGACAGGGCTCCGGTATATCGTAGATTGTCAGAGATTCCTCCATCGGAACTCGACGGAATTTTGCATGGCTATTGTAGACTCAATTCCGCACAATTCCACCAAAGGGATCATCAAAGAGATGCTCTAAGAGGTGGTGGCAGCAGATACAAGTTTGCTGTTCGGAAAAATAGCACGGTCGCCTGAGGACAATGTTGACGTTGAGCCCCCGAGCTCCATGGATGATTCCTCCATGATCTTGATAGATATCGGAGTTGATGTTGATGAAAGCCCTCGTCCGAACATGACGATCAGAGATGAAGCACGGTCCTCGGTCGAGCCAAGGTGGCTAGTCGAGCCGGCGACGAAGATGCCGGCATCGCAGTTGACCTGCAAACGAGCCATCGATCCTTTTGCCGATCACACAGCGGAACTCTCAATGAAAGCACCAATGTCGGTGTCAAAACTGGCGGATCTCAGGTAGGGGGTCCCAAACTATGTGTCTAAGGCGGATGGTAATAGGAGGCAAGGAACACGATATTTTACCCAGGTTCAGGCCTTCTTGATGGAGGTAAAACCCTACGTCTTGCTTGATTTATTCTTGATGATATGGGTATTACAAGAGTTGATCTACCACGAGATTGGAGAGGCTAAACCCTAGAAGCTAGCCTATGGTATGATTGTATGTATATGATCTATCGACTAGCCTGGCCTCGGTTTATATAATGCTCCAGAGGCCTAGGATAATAAGAGTCCTAGCCGAATACGCCGGTGAGGAGTAGTCCTTGTCTTGATCACTGTCACGACCGGGTTTTCCGGGTAGTCCATTTCCAGAAAAGACCGTCGTGCTCATCAGCCCCAGGATTACTGTTAGCTGATGAGGCTCCATCTTGATACAGAAATTCCAAGCAAAATACAAAATATGTAGTACAAGACCATTCTGGCCTGTGAGTACAACAAATGCTTTCTAGTGGTTGATGGCGGAAGCGGGTTGTGAAACGTCAGTGTCTATGGGACTCCATTTCCCACGGGAACAGCTGACCAGGTTAATTCCTATCTTCGCGAGGCTGCTATCTCCATTGCGTGGGTTTCGGGGCTGGCATCACGTCGCTCCTTTCCGTGCAAGAAAATCTGGCCAAGACAATAGCCAGGGACAAGCCAGTGAGTACTTTGAATGTACTCGCAAACATTATGAACACAGGTACAATATAACAATGATGTGCTAAAAATATTTTTATGCTCATGATGTCAGTCACAAAATATATTAAATCTCGGATGCGTGCAAGCATGTTATTTATAAAATTGCAATGACATAGTAGTATAAAAATTATATGAAATAAATAACAAGCAATGCCACAGTCGGGCGTCTTAGCGACACCACACAAAGGGCTTTAAAAGAAATGCCACAGTCGGGCGTCTGAGCGACACCACATAAAGGGCTTTAAAAGAAATGCCACAGTCGGGCGTCTGAGCGACACCACATAAAGGGCTTTAAAAGAAATGCCACAGTCGGGCGTCTGAGCGACACCACATAAAGGGCTTTAAAAGAAATGCCACAGTCGGGCGTCTGAGCGACACCACATAAAGGGCTTTAAAAGAAATGCCAAAGTCGGGCGTCTGAGCGACACCACATAAAGGGCTTTAAAATAAACAATCATAGTGAATATCCCGGAGGTAGAACCATCCCAGAGATACTAGGTAATAACAATAATATCACGGGTTAGTCAACAATAATAATAATCATAGATATCACAAGTCTCGAGTAGTAATTCCATCTTCTGGTTAACAGCTTCATCTCCGAAGACCGACACTAAGACCGACACTTGACCCATCCCAGACTGTAATCCTTAACCAAGGACACGGCTATTCGAATAGGTTTATTCTCTGCAGAGGGTGTACTCTTTACCCACGAGTAACAGATTTCTTTAGTCCACCGGGACTAATTCCGTCTACGGTCTTTTTGTTGAAAACACACCTAACTTGCACACACCAGCTTATCTCACACGTGTCTGGAATCACCCACGACACCCGTTAAGCAAACTCTAAGTGGGGAGGCTACAACCTCGCGTAGCATGGGATCAAATTTATATCGCGCGCTCTAAGGGGTGGCCTCCCCTCTCGGTCCCAACCGGAAACACCCATGCCCCGGGCCAGGTGGCCTGCCTACCAGCTACAACCGGTATCTTCCACCATGGCCTCTCTATACGGTGTGTGCTAGAAAGAGGTTGACAACTTACTGAACCGTACTCTACTTGCTGTAGAGACGAGTGGTAGTACGAAACAAGTATGGGGGTTACTGGAACAAGACTCGATCTACGGTCGACTCAGGAGGTTCAAGTATTCCCTGCATGATTTAGTATAACAAATATATTTCACTCAACAGATTCACCTCTCATATCACCTTACCATGCCATACCAGACATAACCGTCCCGACGGAGACCGGTGACAAACTCATGCCTACCCAAGGCAGAGGTTTTCCCGGGTTCCTGCCGGTATGCATGCAAGACACATGAGGGTGATTATCATCACAAGTGTGTTCATTTCCAACAGCATGGAATCAATAACATGCACCCATGCATATGATCATATCACATGAAATAACAAGTCCTTCGAAATGCGGTGGTGTTATAAATGCATCAACGATCACACCAAAAATATTATGCCGGGATTCAGAATGCTTGCCTTCAATGTGTGGAAACGCAGGGTGCTCTCCAAGCTTTTTGAAAGTTTCTTCTCTCTCCCAAAAATCCTATTTGAAAAATATATTTGAATTAACACACACTTCAAAAACAGAACAAAAAGTTGATTGAATTTTTTTCGAATAAATCTTAAAATAAACTAGATCAAATTTGAAGAAGGTAGGAAAAAGAATCAACTCATTTGGACTTATATTTAAAAAGTTAGAGCCAGTCAAAAATTTGGTCAAAATCTGTTTTTAAATAAAACAGAAAAAGAAAACGTTTCGGAGGGGAATACGCTTTCGGAGCGGGGAAAGCATACTAGGGATAATACGCCTTCACTTAATCTCACGTGGTCAGCGCGGGGTGTCGCTGACAGTGGGCCCGCCTGGCCCACTGGTCATGTTTGACCAGTCGCCGCGCGTCGTCTCCCTCCTCTGTCCGAGCGGAGCGGGGCTCCGGCGATCGTCGCCGGCGTTTGGCTGCTCCTCGCGGGCTCCAGAGGGTAGGGATGGATCCGCACGGCCGGGGCGGTCCTCCCGGTGGTCGTGGGGTTGTCGCAGGTGGAGGGAGCTGCCGGCGGTGAGCTCCGCGGCGGAGGAAAGCTTCGGTGGCGAAGTGACTTTGTGGCGGCGATGGTTCCCGATCAAAATCAAGTAGTGGGAAAGGTTCATGGGAGGATGAGGAAGTTCCTGGCGAAGAGAACGGAGAGGGGGAGGTACTGGAGGTGCCGGATTGGCCGGGGCGGTGGCGGCGGCATGAGTTGCCGGAGATGAGGAAGGATACCTCCCCGGGTCGAATGCGAGGCAGGGGAGCGCCATGGGGGTAGCATGAGGTCGCGTGCGTGCTCAGAGGGGCTCGGGGTGTCTATTTATAGCGCGCCAAGGTTGGTTCCGCGGCGGTGGGGATAAGCTCTCCGGCGAACCGTCTCTCTGTAGCTAGGGCGACGTGGCGGCGACGAACGCTAGCGGACACCCGTGTGGATGAGCTCGGGCTGTTCCGGGGCCAGGTGGCAAGCGGGCGAGGCTTGGGCGGCGCTGCCCGTGGCAGAGGCGCACTGCCGACGCCGGAGTGCCGCCAAGAACGCCCTGGCAGCGGCGCTGTAGCATGCCAGGGTGGTTTGGCGCGATGCTGCGAGGCGGGGAGTGCGTGGCGAGGTGCTGCCGTGTGGGCCAAAGCCAGGGGGCCAGCGTGTCGGCTCGGGCGCGGCATCGTGCAATATGCGCGCTCTGGGCGCGTCCAGTGCACGCACTGGGTGTGCTCGACGAAATGCCAGAGCATGCTACAGAGCTTGGTTGAGACTGGCAATTAACAGACCTAGGTTAGGAGAAACGGGGAGTCTAGTGGACATGCTGGTTTGATCAGAGGTGCAAGTTCACAGTGCAATGCCAAACTCATGTCAAAACTGGTCATGCTCTCCAGGTGTTTGACAAAATGCCACATGCACTTAGGCAGGTCTTGGGGTGGCCAAAAACTCCAGATGGGGGTCTCTTTAGATGCAAAAGAGAGTGGTGAGGTTAGTTGGACAAAAGGGGAAACTTGCTAGTGCAAGTTTTACAAAACCCCAATTCTGGACAGGAAATAAATAGCATTATTCCATGAACCAAAAATGATCTAAATGGTGCATGCTCCTGGACTTAAGGGTTTAACATGGGGGACTACAAGTAGGAGAAATAATTAAGGGTATAGGAGCAACTAAAATGGTGGTTGCTGTACAAATCCTCAAGTTGGTCCAGAATGGAAATGAGGTTGATTCACTCAATACTATCAAAGAACAACCCTGGATTTTTGCACAAAGTGGAATAATAGGCTCCTACTGACCTCCCTTAATTTTGGTAGGAGTTTTAAATGAATACTTAAATAGGTTGTAGTGCAAAATGCACTCTGGACCAGAGAAGAAAAATTGAGAGTAGGGCTCAAAATATTTCATGAATGAAATATATTTTTGCATAAAAGTGATTTAAAAACATCACATGACATCTCCAAATTTTTATGGGAATTTTAAGTGAATCTATCAAATGGTTGTAGTTCAATTAAGGTCATTTAACCTAGAAAAACCCTTTTCAAGAAAATAAAGATCAAGCAACTTAATTATTTAATTAGTTATACTGATAAAAGTAAAGTTTTTCTTGAGAGGCTAAACAAGTCCAATAACATATTTGAAAAGTTTTCTCTTTGGAAAAACTCATCATAACAGGGAAGGAAATGATTTAAAAAAAATCAAAATTGGAGCTCAAAAATTCAAAGTTTTAAATCCTGGCAAAAATTTTAATTTAATAAAACAAGGCCAAATTTTTGGGGTGTCACAATACTATCCCCCTTAAGAAAAATCTCGTCCTCGAGATTTGCTAAAAGTGGTGTTAAGAGAATATTTACGCAATAAAGACGTGGCTACAGTGAGAGGGCAATAAGTGGTGAAAAACCACAGTGTGAAAACTGGTGCCGCGTGGAAAAGTCCACGGTTCGTGAAAAAAACGGGTGATTACTACGCTGGATATAAATTTAGAATAACTTCTAAATTTAAATATACGCTGGTCGTACCCGAGAGCACAGTGCTCTCTCTGGCCGACAGGTGGACCCGGGGTCCACTGTCAGTCTCCTCTTCTTCTCCCTCTGACCCTTTCTTCTTCCTCTCTCCCGCGCGCTTTCTCCACCGGCGACGCCTAGTGTGTAGGGCATCTAGGCCGTACCGTGGTAGTGCGCGGCGTGCTAGCTGCCGGTGCAGCGTGCACTCACCTCGCGGGCCAGCGTGCTGTCGGCACTGCTCGCGGATTCGACTCCGAACACCGGCGATCGGCGACGAGCGGCGTTGGTGGACTTCGCCCACCGTACACCGAGCTCGAGCTATAAAAACGGATGGGGTGCCTCTCTTCTTCCTCACATCTGGCCTCACTTCTCCTCCTCCTTCCTTCTCCATTACTGCTTACGGAAGCTCGGTCGAGGCTCTAATGGTGGAGGCAATGCCAGACTGGTTTGTGATCCTGATATGCGGAGGGCTGGCGACGCTGCTGGGGCTCTGTGCTCCTGTGCGCGATGATCTTCGACGAGTATCGCGATGCTGCGGCTCGGGTGTTGGTTCTCCGCGGTGGTGGTGATCATGAGGAGTAGATGGAGTGTGTCGGGTGCTAACTGTAGTTTAGGGGGTGAAGGATTAGCTGGATGTAACACCGTTGCAAGGTTTTGCAAACAGAGTATGTGTCTGAATGATTATGGTTGTGAGTCTGCTGCGTAGTGCTGTGTGAAATTAATCCGCGTCGTGAGAAGGGGCAGGTGTAGCAACTCAGGGAAAAGAAATCTCGCTCCAGGATTTTGCGAGGGGAAAACAGTTAATTTAAAGGAGCATAAACCACAACAAAAACTACACACATTAGCAGAAGCCAAATAATTGACTCGTCGTACAAACTCAGGGTATTACACATAAGTCACACACATAAATATAAATGCTGCAAAAACAAATATAGTAGTGACGTCTAAAAAGAAAATGGTAACTGGACGGGGTCCTGATAAAATGTCTCTGGTAAAGGAATACACTCCTCTTCTATTGGAGGAAGTGGATTGACCAGTCGATGTATGCGTCTCTCCGTGTCGGGTCTCAGTGGTCTGCCGATGGCGATCTGAGGATTTAAATCTGCAAGGCTCTGGAGATAATCCATCACTCGCTGGTTCAAATGCTCTTGAGCAATGATGTACTGGATAAGGTTGGCCAGAACTGGGTCTCTCTCAATACGTCCACCGGGAAAAGATGTTACTTCTCCGGGTGCTGCACGGCTCGGAAAGTAATAATATCCTCGTTCACGGGCATAGGGTACTGCGGATCGAAGACGAGCAATCGCTTCTTTCGCAGCAGCTTCTATGGCCAAGTGTGGGGTTGGCATAGACTTCCCCACGAAGGAAACTTCTATTGGATCTTGGTTGGGGTCTACAGGGGGAATGTGTACTGCTGCCCAATATTCCGAGGTGGATGGGGTGATCCTTGATTTGAACAGCTCGTACTGGGGTGGCTGGGTGGAACCCATGGTACTGCGGGTAAAATCCCACAATATTTTGACAAAGCTACCTGGGGTTGCATCTGGGGTTCTCAGATGAATGCTGGGGTTCGGCATGACAGGAAAAAGTGCGAGTGTGGTGCACAAGGTGGGGGTTGCTGGGTAAGGTCACAAGGTGGCCTTTATATAGCAATGGAGCTGGATCATTTTTACCGTGGTGAAAGGTAATAAATTTGCCAGCTTGGCTCCAAAGGTCAGGTCAGTGTCAGAGATACACATATCTCATAAAGAGATGTGTTACTGTGGTTGTCGTCGGGCTGGTTTTGGTAGTTGTGCCCGGAAAATATGCAGCTATGCGCTGACCAAACATGCAAGGCTACTATTAACACAGAGGCACAGAGACAGGCTGCATTAATATACGCGGTCGCATGATTACAAAGCAAGGATACATTGAAATTTGGTACTACTCATACAGCTCAGTCTACCTCGTTTATGTCTAAACGGGCGTGCCTGGTGGATGTCGAGGCTTCTCCACGTGTCTCTCTGCCGGGATTAGTCGGAGATGGCGGAGGAATTGCAGGGTCGGGGTAGTGATGATGACCATCGCGGGGATTGTTGGCCACAACCCCGTTGGAGTGTGCTCCCAAAATGCGACGAAGCACTTCTGGGGTTATCGCAGCACCTTGGCCGATGGCTGGGGCAGATCTCGGGGTCTTGATCGGTTGTCCAAACAACACGGCTGGGTTGTCGGTGTTGGGCTCGTTTTCTTCTCTCGCCGGGGCTCGACGAACCAGCTCTCCACGAGCTGCGATTAGATCAATGGTGATCTGGTCGAACAGTGACTCTAGTGCACTTACATAGCGCACTAGGTGCAACAATGCGGGGTCCGTCTCGTGATCTCCATTAGCAACTTGGGGTGGTCTACCATATCCTTCACGTCTGGGGAAGTAGTGGAACGAGCGACAGTTAACTCTGGGCGACAAGTGCCTGAGATGAACTATAGCCTCTCGAGCGGCTAGCTGGATGGCTTGTGGCTCAAAGGAAGTTGTTCTTCCGGTGAACCGGTAGGGGCGTTCGGGTGCTAGACTCCTACCGTAAATGTGCACAGTGGCCCAGAATTGACGGTCTTCACCGCTCATGGGTCCTTGATACACAACATATTCTGGTGGCTCCTCTAACGCGTAGGCACGACGGGTGAGGTTTGCGAGGATGGTCACAAAACCTCCAAGGTTGGTTGCTGTGGTTTCGTTGTGCATGATAGGTCCAGGCATTGTGGCTCGGTTTGGGGTAGCGGTTGTGCGGTGCTGGTTGGGTGCTAGCGCGCCCTTTTTATAGGAAAAGGGAGCGGAGTCTTCCTTCGCACGCTTGTGAGAAAGGACTATTTAGGGGCCGGTCACTGGCGCATGAGTGACAGGTAAGGTTGATAGGTTGGGCACCGACTGCCAAAAGGTGTTGAGGTCACTGTGTGGCTATCTAACACGAGAAGTATGGCTGGGGTTTTGCTAAGGTCTGGTGGGTTGGTTTGCCTAAGTTTATTGACCTGGCTAAGATAGGATTAGCCAATGGTCAGCCTGGCTCTGATACCAAGCCTGTCACGACCGGGTTTTCCGGGTAGTCCATTTCCAGAAAAGACCGTCGTGCTCATCAGCCCCAGGATTACTGTTAGCTGATGAGGCTCCATTTTGATACAGAAATTCCAAACAAAATACAAAATATGTAGTACAAGACCATTCTGGCCTGTGAGTGCAACAAATGCTTTCTAGTGGTTGATGGCGGAAGCGGGTTGTGAAACGTCAGTGTCTATGGGACTCCATTTCCCACGGGAATAGCTGACCAGGTTAATTCCTATCTTCGCGAGGCTGCTATCTCCATTGTGTGGGTTTCGGGGCTGGCATCGCGTCGCTCCTTTCCGTGCAAGAAAATCTGGCCAAGACAATAGCCAGGGACAAGCCAGTGAGTACTTTGAATGTACTCGCAAACATTATGAACACAGGTACAATATAACAATGATGTGCTAAAAATATTTTTATGCTCATGATGTCAGTCACAAAATATATTAAATCTAGGATGCGTGCAAGCATGTTATTTATAAAATTGCAATGACATAGTAGTATAAAAATTATATGAAATAAATAACAAGCAATGCCACAGTCGGGCGTCTTAGCGACACCACACAAAGGGATTTAAAAGAAATGCCACAGTCGGGCGTCTGAGCGACACCACATAAAGGGCTTTAAAAGAAATGCCACAGTCGGGCGTCTGAGCGACACCACATAAAGGGCTTTAAAAGAAATGCCACAGTTGGGCGTCTGAGCGACACCACATAAAGGGCTTTAAAAGAAATG
>NC_057800.1:560688862-560696414 GCF_018294505.1 Triticum aestivum | reverse complement strand
AATGCCACAGTCGGGCGTCTGAGCGACACCACATAAAGGGCTTTAAAAGAAATGCCACAGTCGGGCGTCTGAGCGACACCACATAAAGGGCTTTAAAAGAAATGCCACAGTCGGGCGTCTGAGCGACACCACATAAAGGGCTTTAAAAGAAATGCCATAGTCGGGCGTCTGAGCGACACCACATAAAGGGCTTTAAAAGAAATGCCAAAGTCGGGCGTCTGAGCGACACCACATAAAGGGCTTTAAAATAAACAATCATAGTGAATATCCCAGAGGTAGAACCATCCCAGAGATACTTGGTAATAACAATAATATCACGGGTTAGTCAACAATAATAATAATCATAGATATCACAAGTCTCGAGTAGTAATTCCATCTTCTGGTTAACAGCTTCATCTCCGAAGACCGACACTAAGACTGACACTTGACCCATCCCAGACTGTAATCCTTAACCAAGGACACGGCTATTCGAATAGGTTTATTCTCTGCAGAGGGTGTACTCTTTACCCACGAGTAACAGATTTCTTTAGTCCACCGGGACTAATTCCGTCTACGGTCTTTTTGTTGAAAACACACCTAACTTGCACACACCAGCTTATCTCACACGTGTCTGGAATCACCCACGACACCCGTTAAGCAAACTCTAAGTGGGGAGGCTACAACCTCGCGTAGCATGGGATCAAATTTATATCGCGCGCCCTAAGGGGTGGCCTCCCCTCTCGGTCCCAACCGGAAACACCCATGCCCCCGGGCCAGGTGGCCTGCCTACCAACCGATATCTTCCACCATGGCCTCTCTATACGGTGTGTGCTAGAAAGAGGTTGACAACTTACTGAACTGTACTCTACTTGCTGTAGAGACGAGTGGTAGTACGAAACAAGTATGGGGGTTACTGGAACAAGACTCGATCTACGATCGACTCAGGAGGTTCAAGTATTCCCTGCATGATTTAGTATAACAAATATATTTCACTCAACAGATTCACCTCTCATATCACCTTACCATGCCATACCAGACATAACCGTCCCGACGGAGACCGGTGACAAACTCATGCCTACCCAAGGCAGAGGTTTTCCCGGGTTCCTGCCGGTATGCATGCAAGACACATGAGGGTGATTATCATCACAAGTGTGTTCATTTCCAACAGCATGGAATCAATAACATGCACCCATGCATATGATCATATCACATGAAATAACAAGTCCTTCGAAATGCGGTGGTGTTATAAATGCATCAACGATCACACCAAAAATATTATGCCGGGATTCAGAATGCTTGCCTTCAATGTGTGGAAAGGCAGGGTGCTCTCCAAGCTTTTTGAAAGTTTCTTCTCTCTCCCAAAAATCCTATTTGAAAAATATATTTGAATTAACACACACTTCAAAAACAGAACAAAAAGTTGATTGAATTTTTTTCGAATAAATCTTAAAATAAACTAGATCAAATTTGAAGAAGGTAGGAAAAAGAATCAACTCATTTGGACTTATATTTAAAAAGTTAGAGCCAGTCAAAAATTTGGTCAAAATCTGTTTTTAAATAAAACAGAAAAAGAAAACGTTTCGGAGGGGAATACGCTTTCGGAGCAGGGAAATCATACTAGGGATAATACGCCTTCACTTAATCTCACGTGGTCAGCGCGGGGTGTCGCTGACAGTGGGCCCGCCTGGCCCACTGGTCATGTTTGACCAGTCGCCGCGCGTCGTCTCCCTCCTCTGTCCGAGCGGAGCGGGGCTCCGGCGATCGTCGCCGGCGTTTGGCTGCTCCTCGCGGGCTCCAGAGGGTAGGGATGGATCCGCACGGCCGGGGCGGTCCTCCCGGTGGTCGTGGGGTTGTCGGAGGTGGAGGGAGCTGCCGGCGGTGAGCTCCGCGGCGGAGGAAAGCTTCGGTGGCGAAGTGACTTTGTGGCGGCGATGGTTCCCGATCAAAATCAAGTAGTGGGAAAGGTTCATGGGAGGATGAGGAAGTTCCTGGCGAAGAGAACGGAGAGGGGGAGGTACTGGAGGTGCCGGATTGGCCGGGGCGGTGGCGGCGGCATGAGTTGCCGGAGATGAGGAAGGATACCTCCCCGGGTCGAATGCGAGGCAGGGGAGCGCCATGGGGGTAGCATGAGGTCGCGTGCGTGCTCAGAGGGGCTCGGGGTGTCTATTTATAGCGCGCCAAGGTTGGTTCCGCGGCGGTGGGGATAAGCTCTCCGGCGAACCGTCTCTCTGTAGCTAGGGCGACGTGGCGGCGACGAACGCTAGCGGACACCCGTGTGGATGAGCTCGGGCTGTTCCGGGGCCAGGTGGCAAGCGGGCGAGGCTTGGGCGGCGCTGCCCGTGGCAGAGGCGCACTGCCGACGCCGGAGTGCCGCCAAGAACGCCCTGGCGGCGGCGCTGTAGCATGCCAGGGTGGTTTGGCGCGATGCTGCGAGGCGGGGAGTGCGTGGCGAGGTGCTGCCGTGTGGGCCAAAGCCAGGGGGCCAGCGTGTCGGCTCGGGCGCGGCATCGTGCAATATGCGCGCTCTGGGCGCGTCCAGTGCACGCACTGGGTGTGCTCGACGAAATGCCAGAGCATGCTACAGAGCTTGGTTGAGACTGGCAATTAACAGACCTAGGTTAGGAGAAACGGGGAGTCTAGTGGACATGCTGGTTTGATCAGAGGTGCAAGTTCACAGTGCAATGCCAAACTCATGTCAAAACTGGTCATGCTCTCCAGGTGTTTGACAAAATGCCACATGCACTTAGGCAGGTCTTGGGGTGGCCAAAAACTCCAGATGGGGGTCTCTTTAGATGCAAAAGAGAGTGGTGAGGTTAGTTGGACAAAAGGGGAAACTTGCTAGTGCAAGTTTTACAAAACCCCAATTCTGGACAGGAAATAAATAGCAATATTCCATGAACCAAAAGTGATCTAAATGGTGCATGCTCCTGGACTTAAGGGTTTAACATGGGGGACTACAAGTAGGAGAAATAATTAAGGGTATAGGAGCAACTAAAATGGTGGTTGCTGTACAAATCCTCAAGTTGGTCCAGAATGGAAATGAGGTTGATTCACTCAATACTATCAAAGAACAACCCTGGATTTTTGCACAAAGTGGAATAATAGGCTCCTACTGACCTCCCTTAATTTTGGTAGGAGTTTTAAATGAATACTTAAATAGGTTGTAGTGCAAAATGCACTCTAGACCAGAGAAGAAAAATTGAGAGTAGGGCTCAAAATATTTCATGAATGAAATATATTTTTGCATAAAAGTGATTTAAAAACATCACATGACATCTCCAAATTTTTATGGGAATTTTAAGTGAATCTATCAAATGGTTGTAGTTCAATTAAGGTCATTTAACCTAGAAAAACCCTTTTCAAGAAAATAAAGATCAAGCAACTTAATTATTTAATTAGTTATACTGATAAAAGTAAAGTTTTTCTTGAGAGGCTAAACAAGTCCAATAACATATTTGAAAAGTTTTCTCTTTGGAAAAACTCATCATAACAGGGAAGGAAATGATTTAAAAAAAATCAAAATTGGAGCTCAAAAATTCAAAGTTTTAAATCCTGGCAAAATTTTTAATTTAATAAAACAAGGCCAAATTTTTGGGGTGTCACAATACTATCCCCCTTAAGAAAAATCTCGTCCTCGAGATTTGCTAAAAGTGGTGTTAAGAGAATATTTACGCAATAAAGACGTGGCTACAGTGAGAGGGCAATAAGTGGTGAAAAACCACAGTGTGAAAACTGGTGCCGCGTGGAAAAGTCCACGGTTCGTGAAAAAAACGGGTGATTACTACGCTGGATATAAATTTAGAATAACTTCTAAATTTAAATATACGCTGGTCGTACCCGAGAGCACAGTGCTCTCTCTGGCCGACAGGTGGACCCGGGGTCCACTGTCAGTCTCCTCTTCTTCTCCCTCTGACCCTTTCTTCTTCCTCTCTCCCGCGCGCTTTCTCCACCGGCGACGCCTAGTGTGTAGGGCATCTAGGCCGTACCGTGGTAGTGCGCGGCGTGCTAGCTGCCGGTGCAGCGTGCACTCACCTCGCGGGCCAGCGTGCTGTCGGCACTGCTCGCGGATTCGACTCCGAACACCGGCGATCGGCGACGAGCGGCGTTGGTGGACTTCGCCCACCGTACACCGAGCTCGAGCTATAAAAACGGCTGGGGTGCCTCTCTTCTTCCTCACATCTGGCCTCACTTCTCCTCCTCCTTCCTTCTCCATTACTGCTTACGGAAGCTCGGTCGAGGCTCTAATGGCGGAGGCAATGCCAGACTGGTTTGTGATCCTGATATGCGGAGGGCTGGCGACGCTGCTGGGGCTCTCTGTGCTCCTGTGCGCGATGATCTTCGACGAGTATCGCGATGCTGCGGCTCGGGTGTTGGTTCTCCGCGGTGGTGGTGATCATGAGGAGTAGATGGAGTGTGTCGGGTGCTAACTGTAGTTAAGGGGGTGAAGGATTAGCTGGATGTAACACCGTTGCAAGGTTTTGCAAACAGAGTATGTGTCTGAATGATTATGGTTGTGAGTCTGCTGCGTAGTGCTGTGTGAAATTAATCCGCGTCGTGAGAAGGGGCAGGTGTAGCAACTCAGGGAAAAGAAATCTCGCTCCAGGATTTTGCGAGGGGAAAACAGTTAATTTAAAGGAGCATAAACCACAACAAAAACTACACACATTAGCAGAAGCCAAATAATTGACTCGTCGTACAAACTCAGGGTATTACACATAAGTCACACACATAAATATAAATGCTGCAAAAACAAATACAGTAGTGACGTCTAAAAAGAAAATGGTAACTGGACGGGGTCCTGATAAAATGTCTCTGGTAAAGGAATACACTCCTCTTCTATTGGAGGAAGTGGATTGACCAGTCGATGTATGCGTCTCTCCGTGTCGGGTCTCAGTGGTCTGCCGATGGCGATCTGAGGATTTAAATCTGCAAGGCTCTGGAGATAATCCATCACTCGCTGGTTCAAATGCTCTTGAGCAATGATGTACTGGATAAGGTTGGCCAGAACTGGGTCTCTCTCAATACGTCCACCGGGAAAAGATGTTACTTCTCCGGGTGCTGCACGGCTCGGAAAGTAATAATATCCTCGTTCACGGGCATAGGGTACTGCGGATCGAAGACGAGCAATCGCTTCTTTCGCAGCAGCTTCTATGGCCAAGTGTGGGGTTGGCATAGACTTCCCCATGAAGGAAACTTCTATTGGATCTTGGTTGGGGTCTACAGGGGGAATGTGTACTGCTGCCCAATATTCCGAGGTGGATGGGGTGATCCTTGATTTGAACAGCTCATACTGGGGTGGCTGGGTGGAACCCATGGTACTGCGGGTAAAATCCCACAATATTTTGACAAAGCTACCTGGGGTTGCATCTGGGGTTCTCAGATGAATGCTGGGGTTCGGCATGACAGGAAAAAGTGCGAGTGTGGTGCACAAGGTGGGGGTTGCTGGGTAAGGTCACAAGGTGGCCTTTATATAGCAATGGAGCTGGATCATTTTTACCGTGGTGAAAGGTAATAAATTTGCCAGCTTGGCTCCAAAGGTCAGGTCAGTGTCAGAGATACACATATCTCATAAAGAGATGTGTTACTATGGTTGTCGTCGGGCTGGTTTTGGTAGTTGTGCCCGGAAAATATGCAGCTATGCGCTGACCAAACATGCAAGGCTACTATTAACACAGAGGCACAGAGACAGGCTGCGTTAATATACGCGGTCGCATGATTACAAAGCGAGGATACATTGAAATTTGGTACTACTCATACAGCTCAGTCTACCTCGTTTATGTCTAAACGGGCGTGCCTGGTGGATGTCGAGGCTTCTCCACGTGTCTCTCTGCCGGGATTAGTCGGAGATGGCGGAGGAATTGCAGGGTCGGGGTAGTGATGATGACCATCGCGGGGATTGTTGGCCACAACCCCGTTGGAGTGTGCTCCCAAAATGCGACGAAGCACTTCTGGGGTTATCGCAGCACCTTGGCCGATGGCTGGGGCAGATCTCGGGGTCTTGATCGGTTGTCCAAACAACACGACTGGGTTGTCGGTGTTGGGCTCGTTTTCTTCTCTCGCCGGGGCTCGACGAACCAGCTCTCCACGAGCTGCGATTAGATCAATGGTGATCTGGTCGAACAGTGACTCTAGTGCACTTACATAGCGCACTAGGTGCAACAATGCGGGGTCCGTCTCGTGATCTCCATTAGCAACTTGGGGTGGTCTACCATATCCTTCACGTCTGGGGAAGTAGTGGAACGAGCGACAGTTAACTCTGGGCGACAAGTGCCTGAGATGAACTATAGCCTCTCGAGCGGCTAGCTGGATGGCTTGTGGCTCAAAGGAAGTTGTTCTTCCGGTGAACCGGTAGGGGCGCTCGGGTGCTAGACTCCTACCGTAAATGTGCACAGTGGCCCAGAATTGACGGTCTTCACCGCTCATGGGTCCTTGATACACAACATATTCTGGTGGCTCCTCTAACGCGTAGGCACGACGGGTGAGGTTTGCGAGGATGGTCACAAAACCTCCAAGGTTGGTTGCTGTGGTTTCGTTGTGCACGATAGGTCCAGGCATTGTGGCTCGGTTTGGGGTAGCGGTTGTGCGGTGCTGGTTGGGTGCTAGCGCGCCCTTTTTATAGGAAAAGGGAGCGGAGTCTTCCTTCGCACGCTTGTGAGAAAGGACTATTTAGGGGCCGGTCACTGGCGCATGAGTGACAGGTAAGGTTGATAGGTTGGGCACCGACTGCCAAAAGGTGTTGAGGTCACTGTGTGGCTATCTAACACGAGAAGTATGGCTGGGGTTTTGCTAAGGTTTGGTGGGTTGGTTTGCCTAAGTTTATTGACCTGGCTAAGATAGGATTAGCCAATGGTCAGCCTGGCTCTGATACCAAGCCTGTCACGACCGGGTTTTCCGGGTAGTCCATTTCCAGAAAAGACCGTCGTGCTCATCAGCCCCAGGATTACTGTTAGCTGATGAGGCTCCATTTTGATACAGAAATTCCAAACAAAATACAAAATATGTAGTACAAGACCATTCTGGCCTGTGAGTGCAACAAATGCTTTCTAGTGGTTGATGGCGGAAGCGGGTTGTGAAACGTCAGTGTCTATGGGACTCCATTTCCCACGGGAATAGCTGACCAGGTTAATTCCTATCTTCGTGAGGCTGCTATCTCCATTGCGTGGGTTTCGGGGCTGGCATCGCGTCGCTCCTTTCCGTGCAAGAAAATCTGGCCAAGACAATAGCCAGGGACAAGCCAGTGAGTACTTTGAATGTACTCGCAAACATTATGAACACAGGTACAATATAACAATGATGTGCTAAAAATATTTTTATGCTCATGATGTCAGTCACAAAATATATTAAATCTAGGATGCGTGCAAGCATGTTATTTATAAAATTGCAATGACATAGTAGTATAAAAATTATATGAAATAAATAACAAGCAATGCCACAGTCGGGCGTCTTAGCGACACCACACAAAGGGCTTTAAAAGAAATGCCACAGTCGGGCGTCTGAGCGACACCACATAAAGGGCTTTAAAAGAAATGCCACAGTCGGGCGTCTGAGCGACACCACATAAAGGGCTTTAAAA
>NC_057800.1:560684182-560688789 GCF_018294505.1 Triticum aestivum | reverse complement strand
AGTCGGGCGTCTAAGCGACACCACATAAAGGGCTTTAAAAGAAATGCCACAGTCGGGCGTCTGAGCGACACCACATAAAGGGCTTTAAAAGAAATGCCAAAGTCGGGCGTCTGAGCGACACCACATAAAGGGCTTTAAAATAAACAATCATAGTGAATATCCCAGAGGTAGAACCATCCCAGAGATACTTGGTAATAACAATAATATCACGGGTTAGTCAACAATAATAATAATCATAGATATCACAAGTCTCGAGTAGTAATTCCATCTTCTGGTTAACAGCTTCATCTCCGAAGACTGACACTAAGACCGACACTTGACCCATCCCAGACTGTAATCCTTAACCAAGGACACGGCTATTCGAATAGGTTTATTCTCTGCAGAGGGTGTACTCTTTACCCACGAGTAACGGATTTCTTTAGTCCACCGGGACTAATTCCGTCTACGGTCTTTTTGTTGAAAACACACCTAACTTGCACACACCAGCTTATCTCACACGTGTCTGGAATCACCCACGACACCCGTTAAGCAAACTCTAAGTGGGGAGGCTACAACCTCGCGTAGCATGGGATCAAATTTATATCGCGCGCTCTAAGGGGTGGCCTCCCCTCTCGGTCCCAACCGGAAACACCCATGCCCCCGGGCCAGGTGGCCTGCCTACCAGCTACAACCGATATCTTCCACCATGGCCTCTCTATACGGTGTGTGCTAGAAAGAGGTTGACAACTTACTGAACTGTACTCTACTTGCTGTAGAGACGAGTGGTAGTACGAAACAAGTATGGGGGTTACTGGAACAAGACTCGATCTACGATCGACTCAGGAGGTTCAAGTATTCCCTGCATGATTTAGTATAACAAATATATTTCACTCAACAGATTCACCTCTCATATCACCTTACCATGCCATACCAGACATAACCGTCCCGACGGAGACCGGTGACAAACTCATGCCTACCCAAGGCAGAGGTTTTCCCGGGTTCCTGCCGGTATGCATGCAAGACACATGAGGGTGATTATCATCACAAGTGTGTTCATTTCCAACAGCATGGAATCAATAACATGCACCCATGCATATGATCATATCACATGAAATAACAAGTCCTTCGAAATGCGGTGGTGTTATAAATGCATCAATGATCACACCAAAAATATTATGCCGGGATTCAGAATGCTTGCCTTCAATGTGTGGAAAGGCAGGGTGCTCTCCAAGCTTTTTGAAAGTTTCTTCTCTCTCCCAAAAATCCTATTTGAAAAATATATTTGAATTAACACACACTTCAAAAACAGAACAAAAAGTTGATTGAAATTTTTTCGAATAAATCTTAAAATAAACTAGATCAAATTTGAAGAAGGTAGGAAAAAGAATCAACTCATTTGGACTTATATTTAAAAAGTTAGAGCCAGTCAAAAATTTGGTCAAAATCTGTTTTTAAATAAAACAGAAAAAGAAAACGTTTCGGAGGGGAATACGCTTTCGGAGCGGGGAAAGCGTACTAGGGATAATATGCCTTCACTTAATCTCACGTGGTCAGCGCGGGGTGTCGCTGACAGTGGGCCCGCCTGGCCCACTGGTCATGTTTGACCAGTCGCCGCGCGTCGTCTCCCTCCTCTGTCCGAGCGAAGCGGGGCTCCGGCGATCGTCGCTGGCGTTTGGCTGCTCCTCGCGGGCTCCAGAGGGTAGGGATGGATCCGCACGGCCGGGGCGGTCCTCCCGGTGGTCGTGGGGTTGTCGGAGGTGGAGGGAGCTGCCGGCGGCGAGCTCCGCGGCGGAGGAAAGCTTCGGTGGCGAAGTGACTTTGTGGCGGCGATGGTTCCCGATCAAAATCAAGTAGTGGGAAAGGTTCATGGGAGGATGAGGAAGTTCCTGGCGAAGAGAACGGAGAGGGGGAGGTACTGGAGGTGCCGGATTGGCCGGGGCGGTGGCGGCGGCATGAGTTGCCGGAGATGAGGAAGGATACCTCCCCGGGTCGAATGCGAGGCAGGGGAGCGCCATGGGGGTAGCATGAGGTCGTGTGCGTGCTCAGAGGGGCTCGGGGTGTCTATTTATAGCGCGCCAAGGTCGGTTCCACGGCGGTGGGGATAAGCTCTCCGGCGAACCGTCTCTCTGTAGCTAGGGCGACGTGGCGGCGACGAACGCTAGCGGACACCCGTGTGGATGAGCTCGGGCTGTTCCGGGGCCAGGTGGCGAGCGGGCGAGGCTTGGGCGGCGCTGCCCGTGGCAGAGGTGCACTGCCGACGCCGGAGTGCCGCCAAGAACGCCCTGGCGGCGGCGCTGTAGCGTGCCAGGGTGGTTTGGCGCGATGCTGCGAGGCGGGGAGTGCGTGGCGAGGTGCTGCCGTGTGGGCCAAAGCCAGGGGCTAGCGTGTCGGCTCGGGCACGGCATCGTGCAATATGCGCGCTCTGGGCGCGTCCAGTGCATGCACTGGGTGTGCTCGACGAAATGCCAGAGCATGCTACAGAGCTTGGTTGAGACTGGCAATTAACAGACCTAGGTTAGGAGAAACGGGGAGTCTAGTGGACATGCTGGTTTGATCAGAGGTGCAAGTTCACAGTGCAATGCCAAACTCATGTCAAAACTGGTCATGCTCTCCAGGTGTTTGACAAAATGCCACATGCACTTAGGCAGGTCTTGGGGTGGCCAAAAACTCCAGATGTGGGTCTCTTTAGATGCAAAAGAGAGTGGTGAGGTTAGTTGGACAAAAGGGGAAACTTGCTAGTGCAAGTTTTACAAAACCCCAATTCTGGACAGGAAATAAATAGCATTATTCCATGAACCAAAAATGATCTAAATGGTGCATGCTCCTGGACTTAAGGGTTTAACATGGGGGACTACAAGTAGGAGAAATAATTAAGGGTATAGGAGCAACTAAAATGGTGGTTGCTGTACAAATCCTCAAGTTGGTCCAGAATGGAAATGAGGTTGATTCACTCAATACTATCAAAGAACAACCCTGGATTTTTGCACAAAGTGGAATAATAGGCTCCTACTGACCTCCCTTAATTTTGGTAGGAGTTTTAAATGAATACTTAAATAGGTTGTAGTGCAAAATGCACTCTGGACCAGAGAAGAAAAATTGAGAGTAGGGCTCAAAATATTTCATGAATGAAATATATTTTTGCATAAAAGTGATTTAAAAACATCACATGACATCTCCAAATTTTTATGGGAATTTTAAGTGAATCTATCAAATGGTTGTAGTTCAATTAAGGTCATTTAACCTAGAAAAACCCTTTTCAAGAAAATAAAGATCAAGCAACTTAATTATTTAATTAGTTATACTGATAAAAGTAAAGTTTTTCTTGAGAGGTTAAACAAGTCCAATAACATATTTGAAAAGTTTTCTCTTTGGAAAAACTCATCATAACAGGGAAGGAAATGATTTAAAAAAATCAAAAGTGGAGCTCAAGAATTCAAAGTTTTAAATCCTGGCAAAAAATTTAATTTAATAAAACAAGGCCAAATTTTTGGGGTGTCACAATCACCAAGTCAAGGGGGATCCTAAGGTCGGGGAAGGCTCTGATTACCAACTTGTAACGCCCTCGATGCGGCTATATCTCCCACGTGTCGAAGCACGGCTTAGAGGCATAACCGCATTGAAAGCAATGTCGCAAGAGAGGTAATCTTCACACAACCCATGTAATACATAAGGGAAAGAGATACATAGTTGGCTTACAATCGCTATTTCACACAATTACATGAATAAAGCATTACATCATCCAGATACAATCAAGGTCCGACTACGGAACCAAAATAAAAGAAGAACCCCAAATGCGACAAAGGTCCCCCGATCGACCCCAACTGGGCTCCACTACTGATCAACTAGAACGAATCAACATAAAGGACAAGATCTTCATCGAGCTCCTCTTGAGCTTGGTTGCGTCATCTGCACGGACTCATCGACACCTGCCAGCTGGTTTTGGAAGTATCTGTGAGTCACGGGGACTCAGCAATCTCACACCCTCGCGATCAAGACTATTTAAGCTTATGGGTAGGGTAAAAGGTATGAGGTGGAGCTGCAGCAAGCGAATAGCATATATGGTGGCTAACATACGAAAGGAGAGCGAGAAGAGAAGGCAAAGCATGTTCGAGAAAGTATGATCAAGAAGTGATCCTAAAACAACCTACGTCAAGCATAACTCCAACACCGTGTTCACTTCCTGGACTCCACCGGAAAGAGACCATCACGGTTACACACACGGTTGATTCATTTTAATTAAGGTCAACTTCAGGTTTTCTACAACCGGACGTTAACAAATTCCCATCTTCCCATAACCGCGGGCACGGCTTTCGAAAGTTCAAAACCCTGCAGGGCTGTCCCAACTTAGCCCATGACAAGCTCTCACGGTCAACGAAGGAATAGACCTCCTCCCGAGACATTCCGATCAGACTCGGTATCCCGGTTCTTCAAGACATCCTCGACAATGGTAAAACAAGTCCAGCAAGACCGCTCGATGCGCCAACATCCTGATAGGAGCTGCACATATCTCGTTCTCAGGGCAACACCGGATGAGCGCTCCATACAACTAAAACCAGCCCGCAAGTTTCCCCGAGGTGGCGCTGCAAAGGACTCTAGTTCGGACCAACACTTAGACAAGCACTGGCCCG